>NW_006799230.1:1302982-1355469 GCF_000442215.2 Lipotes vexillifer | reverse complement strand
CCCGCGTCTCCTGCATCGGCAGGCGGACTCTCAAGCACTGCGCCACCAGGGAAGCCCGACATTGACATTTTTGAGGAAACTATACCAGGTGTCTTGTAGGCAGGAATATTGTATTGGTAAGAATATAGTGATGTTGGGTCTGCGTGTCTTTTTTTTTTTTTTAACAAATTTATTTATTTATTTATTTATTTATCTTTGGCTGTGTTAGGTCTTCGTTGCTGTGTACGGGCTCTCTCTAGTTGCGGCAAGTGGGGGCTACTCTTCGTTGCGGTGCATGGGCTTCTCATTGCGGTGGCTTCTCTTGTTGTGGAGCACAGGCTGCAGGTGCGTGGGCTTCAGTAGTTGCAGCATGCGGGCTCAGTAGTTGCGGCACACGGGCTCTAGAGCGCAGGCTCAGTAGTTGTGGCGTATGGGCTTAGTTGCTCCATGGCATGTGGGATCTTCCCAGACCAGGGATCGAACCCATGTCCCCTGCATTGGCAGGTGGATTCTTAGCCACTGAGCCACCAGGGAAGTCCCTACATCTCTCTCTCTTTTTTCTGAATCGAAGTTTTAGAGTGTGAGGAAATACATGGAGTCTTAAATTAATTTGAGTACCACCTCTCTAATATGATACTTTCGTTCATGGAAGATTTCCTCTAATATAGAAAAGTTTTGCTTCTGCTTTAACATCTCTAGGGTCTTGCTGAAAAGGCTGTTTTAAATGAAAGCAGAAGCAGGAGGTAGCAGTTGTGAGAATGCTGTACTTTTTGTTCAGATACATTAGATCATAAAGTCAGTTCCCTCAGGCTAAGCTTACCTGAGTTTATCATGATGCTTATGGTCTCAAGGGACAATGAATAGAAGTGAATCCCTCCAAGCACTGACTGTTTCACTGTCATACTGTATTTCTCCTGCTTCATTAATGTAAGGGGGGAAAGTGCCTTTATTTCCTCTGTAGAAAAGAATAGAATAGAAAGCCAGTAAAACAGTGAGAGAACACAGTTAGCTTGCAGTGGAATTTTTTAAAAATCCTATTAAATAACTTGTAAGCATATATTTTATGGCTAAAATCCTTGAAAAAACTATTAATTGAATCCAGTTCTTCCAAGGGCTGAGCTTCTTTGTAGTTGTAGGTTAGTCCATTTTGGATATAGCATTTTGTTTTTAGAACATATATTACTCAAACTGTGCTAGGCTATACTGCAGTAGCAACATGGTTTTGTTTTTTAATATACAAACAAATACCCAGGTCTCAATCACTTAAAAAAGGATAATTTCTTGCTCATGTCATCATCTTGTGTGGGTCATTTGGCTATTCTTGGTGGTTTAGAAACTTGGACTGAGGCTGCTTCCTTAAGGGATTCCACACCATCTATTCTTTCAACCTCATGGCTGGGAGAAAGAAAACATGGAGAATACCTATCCACTGTTTTTGTTTTATTTTGTTTTTTAAAATGAAATGACAATTTGAGATTTTTTCACATATAAGTGATATAATGAAGTGTTTGTCTTTCTGTGTCTGGCTTATTTCACTTATCATAATGTCTTCTAGGTCCATCCATGTTGGTGCACGTGGTAGGATTTCTTTTCTTAAGGTTGAATAATATTCCATTTTAATTATATACCACATTTTCTTTTTTTCATTCACTTGACCATAGACATTTAGGTTGCTTCACACCTTGACTATTGTGAATAATGCTTCAGTGAACATGGGAGTACAGAGATCTCTTCAAGGTAGTGGTATCATTTCCTTCAGCTATATACCTGGAGTGGGATTGCTGGATCATACACTAGTTCTGTCTTTAATTTCTTGAGTAGCCTCCCTACTGTTTTCCATAATGGCTGCACCAATTTACATTGCCAGCCAACAGTGTTATCAGGGTTCCCTTTTCTCCACATCTTCTGATAATAGCCTTCTTAATTGATATGAGATGATATCTTATTGTGGTTTTGATTCGCATTTCCTTGATGACTACTGAGCTCATATCCACTCTTAACTGACTTGAATTGGAAGGGACACATGCCACTTTTGCTCTTAGCAGAACTCATTTTATAGATAAAAATGAGTTATGTGGCTTTAACCTAACTATGGGAGGATGCGAAATGTAAGGGAGCACGTGAACTGTTAGGTGATCTATAGTTCACTGATGTGTGAGGTCGGCATGTGAACATAGGCTTCAAAGGCAAGCCAGCTACTGTTGGGAAACCTTGATTCACATGGTAAAAGGCATGTACTAGCTAGTTTGTTCCTCCTTCCTCCCTCCCTTTACTAGTAAATGGTGCCTTTGTGACCACTGACAAAAAACAGTGAGTGGTGTTTAGACTACAGATAGAGGACTTTGGAAATTGACACATTAAAATTTTTTTTGCAAAACAATGAAAATGTTCAAAGAATAGTACAACTAATATGTTAACACCTTGCATCTTGCCTAGATGACATCTGGCATTATTGAAATGATCATTAATTATATATAACTCTTCAATTGGTCTTAAGTCCTCAGAATGGAATTGAATAACCATAAGCACTACCTTAGATGGGTGGGGTTTAGGGAGTAGATTTAACCAAACCTTTTGATGATATTAATATGTTGGCTGGCATTCTTAAAATTGACACTTGTCTGATGTATTTGTCCAATACAGTTATTGAAATATATGTTTATAAGGAATAATTATTATAAACAGATTTTAAGAGGAACAGACTGGACTTTAAAAACAGTCTCTCCTTCCCCAAATACCTTATGCGTATATTTCTGTAATTTTTTCATTGAACAGATCAAGAGCTTTCTCATGGAAAAGATTTTTATCTTTATCTTTTTAAATCTACAGTGCTTTACGTGAGTGCCTGGTATATCAGGAATAATTTCCTCAATAATGTAGGCTGAAAAATAAGTGTTTGCATGTAGTGTGCCAAATCGAATTCTTTTTCCAACCAGCCAAATCATGTGTTCTGGATTCTGACTCACGTTATAATGTCATTGGTAAGATCTTAGTCTTTTACTAAGTGTTAGTGTAGTGTTAGCTAAGTGTTTTACTAAGTCTTTAGTCTTTGACTAAGTGTTAGCTAGTGTTCTGTAAAGGTGTTTCATAGCCTTCTATTTTTGTAAATATCTTCATGCCACAGAAAGAACTTCTGGGAGTACAGAAGGTAATCATAAGTGTTTAATAGTTAATTTTCTTACAATTTAGCAACTGGAAAATTTCACATACTGTTACTTTTTCACTTCTGCATTATGATAATTGGTAGGATTAATAACAAATCTGAGACACTTCTAAGTCATCCTGTATTTTATTTTTTCTGATTAGTTGAAAATCCCCAATGTGTGTAAAGTATATGAGATAAATAGCCAGTGTACTATTTAATTAATCAAAGGCACACTAGTTATAAACCTGGTTGGATCGAAAGAAACTATGTTATACTAAGTAAGAATATTTTGTTTCTCACCCCTCACAGTTTTTTTTTTAAATTATTTTTAAACTTAATTTAATTTTATTTTAGGCAATAGAGATTATGCCAAGGATGATCCGTTGGAGTTTAAGTCCCATCAGTGGTTTGGAGCATCTGTGAGGTCAAAACAGGATAAAATTTTGGTAAGTGTTTTAGATATTTAATAAGTTAACTTTAGTCAATTTATGTGGGAACACAGGAAGTTTTATGCTTGAAAGCTGATAGTAAAATTCAGTGTGCTAAAGGGCAGAGAGTTTAATTGGATAACTTAGCTCTGATCAAAGGCCACCGCTTCTAAGGATACCCTCTCACCCTTCACAGACTTGGCTTTTGCTACTTTCACCTTCATTCCTACATTGTTCATTTTTTTTGCCCTGCTCGATGGTTCCCATCAGTTTGTTTCTATCCAGCCAGGTTTAGGAATAGTGTGCCTTTGATTAATCAAATGCCCTAGTACCTCCTCTCCTTACGAATAAAACACCCTGCCTTTGCCTCATCGTCCCCTCTGCTATAGTCCCCTTCCTTTGCTCCCCTTTTCAAAGACTTGTTGAAAGTGGTTTCTATAGTAACCATCTCCACTTCCTCACTTCCCATCCTCTTCCCAACCCCTCCTGTCAGGCTCAGGTAGGCATGGGCAAGGTCATCCTTGACTTGCAGGTCAAGAATACTTTTCTTGCCCCCTCAAAACCATTCAACAAGGTCATTTGACCCATGCTTTTTGAAATACTTTTCTTTCCTTGGCTTCTGGGACTCTGTACTTTTCTGGTTTTCCCCTTTACCGCTGGTCGCTCTTTTGCCATCTCCTTTAATAGCTCTGCTTCAGCTCAGCTTCTAAATGTTGAGGTGTCTCTGAGCTTTGTTCTGGGCCCTTGTCTTTTTCAACTACACCTTTTACCTAGCTGCTCCTATCCTATCCTGTGGCTCTGAATACAATCTATATATCATAATCCCCAAATCTATAGCTCTAGCTCTTAATTCTCCTTGGATCTTTAGAGGTTGTATTTCCAAACTACCAATATGACATTTCCATTTGTATATCTCATATATTATTCAAAATGAATGTGGACCAAAATGGAACTGTTACCCTCCATCATAAAGGAAAAACCACAAAAATAAGTATTTCCGTATAAACTTCCCCATCTTAGAGGCACGACTCTCTACCCCATCCACCAGCAAGCCCTGTCAGTTCTGTCTCCAGCTTCCGGAATATATCCCACGGCCCTCAGTAAATCATCATCTCCACTATTTCTACCCTGTACCAAGCCACCGTCGTTCATCACCTGGGTCAGTGCAGTGGCTGTTCTCATCCCTCTGCTTCCTCTCTTGCCCCAGCTACAACCCATTCTTTATAGAAGGACCAGAGTGAACCAGAGCATTTCACCTGCCTGATTCAAACAGTGAAGCAGCTTTTCATCACTCTCAGGGTAAAAATCTCATGCTCATCCTGGTTTTTATAAGTATCTGTGTAATCCAGTCACCAGCTGCTTTCTCTTTGGTATAATCTCACTCCACCTCACATGTGTAGCTATACTAGTCTTTTTATTCCTTCCATACCAAGTCATTTCAGTTAGATCCTTAGTGTTTGTCCCTCTGCCTATCTTATGCTCATCTTACTGCTTTTCACTTGGGCTGGCTCCTTGTCATTCTGATTTCAGCTCTACTTTCATTTCCTCAGAGAGCCCTTCCCTATTTTAACTACTTGCATAGTATTTATTATTTTCTTCTTTTTTCCATCGGATTGTGGGGCATCAGGGAAGGATTTGTTTAGGAAGTGAAATTTCGGCAGAGCTTCAAAGGATGTGTCAAATTTTAGCAATTGGAGTTGAAGGGAGAGGTTGAGAATGGTGGCATTCTAGGCAGAAGGCGGTACAAAGAAGCAAAAATATGCAGAAGTGGCAAATACTCCACTCTGGAGCATCAGGTACATGTAGAGAAGTGGCAGTGATTTCTTACTTTAAGTTTTTAGGGTAAATATAAAGTAGCCCTGTGTTATCTGTAGTGTTTGTATTAAAATGTTTTGCTTCAAAGGATATTAGAGAAAATTCATTGAATTTTTTTCCAGCAAATTAAATTGTTATACTTTGGTAGATTACTATGCTGTTAAAAAACATGCATTCTACCACTTTTACATGGTGTTGAAGTCTATAACTCTGAAAGCAAAAAGGTCATAGTTTATTTGCAAAGTAAATAAAATAAGCACTGCAAATTCTTTTACTCTCTTCTTACTTGATAAATTATTTGCTTTATAACTTAGGGATATATTCTACACACATGAGAGTGTTATTTAGTTAAATATTGATTTGGTCTGTGCCCTTCAGTTTAGCACCTAATGTCAAGAAAGGTGCTACTCAAAATAATGATTTTGCTATTTTGGAAAAAAAAAAACCTAGACTCCAAATACGGCCTTTAGAAGCATATGAAAAGAGTACTTTAAAAATCTTTATCCACTACTGTGATAAGGAATTTAAGGTAAAGGAAAGGTTTGATTAATTTTTATAAATGCTTATAAAGGGATATTGTAATCTGAGGTAGTATAGATTATATGAAACACTAATTTTTTTCCAGAGAATTTTTATGTGTGGACTACCCCCTTTGGTTTCAGGCCTGTGCCCCACTGTACCACTGGAGGACTGAAATGAAACAGGAGAGAGAGCCTGTTGGAACATGCTTTCTTCAGGATGGTACAAAGACTGTTGAGTATGCTCCATGCAGATCAAGTATGTATAGGAAATTGACCAGCTTTTACAAAGAGGTTTGGGAAGCCTAGGCTGTTAAAAAAGTGTGTGTGTGTGTGTGTGTGTGTGTGTGTGTGTTAAAATTTGTAGACATATGGTGCTATTTGATGACAGCAAAATGAAGGCAATTTTATTAATGTAAAGAAATTTAGAATATGCAGTCAACAGGCTTATCTTTCTCCCTAAGAACTAGTTTTCATCTTCCTTGGTCAGTAATAATTAATATTTGATTTTGGAAATCTGCATTTTTAGTCACTATTAGTCAAAAGGTGCTCCCTTGAGCTTCTCTAACAGAGATGCAGACCCCACAGCTAACGATTCTGATTCAGCAGATCTGGGTCAGGCCTAGCTACCTTCATTTTTAACAGACTCTACAAGGTAATTCTGATGGATACCAAAATTTGAGAACTGCAGCTCTATATTAATAATGATGTTAAAAGTAAAAAATAATTGTCATAAGGAGCCAGAGTTTTTATAGGAAGGTGAAACATTGGGCTCAGGAGTCGGAGTCTGAATGTCCTTGCTTTTAATCAGTCTCTTTGTCAGTCTGTCGACTAAGCTCACTCCTCTTGATCTAAAAGATCTCACCCTGTTCTCTAATATTATTTGAAATTTCCAATGAAATTTATATTGTGACTAAAGATGATTGTGAGCACTTGTAATTCTGATTATGCTTTTCCAAACTCTGTATACTTTTTCCTTCTTGGAGATTGCAGTCCTTTTGCTTCTCCACTATTGTTGAATTGGCCACCACTCCAGATCCTCTTTATATCAGAAACATAAAAATAGCTTCTTGAAATGCAGTGTGGTGTTTATACCTGGAGCACTTTTTAGGTCATTACTTTTTCTCTTCCACTGGTCACCAGGTAGTGTAGTAAAGAGAAGTAATAACAAAAGTACAACATGCAAGACTCTTATTGCTAGACTTTTTTTCCATGTTAGGTAACTTGTGACACCAAAGTATCTATTTAGTCTTCAAAATTCTAAGCAGTTGAACCTCTGAGAAATTGCAAAATGATTTCATTAAACACTTATTTCTTAGCCCACTGCCCTGGCCCTACTTGTTGTAAGTGGGAGGTAAACATGAAAAGAATGATACGTACCCATAACGACTTTATTAGAGTAGGTCAGAAAGCACACCCTGCGAGAATGGAGGAGGTGTGCAGATTTATCCTCAGTGTCTGACTACACCACCTTCTCATTGGTGTTTTGGTCATAGTACTGTTGTCTTTGGTGGCATGTGGAAAATGTGAGGACTAAATTTGTGTTTTTAATTTCTGTATTGCAAAAATGTTCCTATGGTGAGAAGATAATTTCGTAGCTCTGAAGGATGAGCTAACCCTTATGTGCCAGGCTTGTAACCTATTGTTTATGTGATTGACACACCTGTAAAATCACCTTTACTCTTTTCTGATACATGTGGGAACTGAGATCCAGACAATTGAAGTCATTTTTTTCCTACATCTTATGGTAGTGAGTGATCTAATGAGGATTTTAACCCAGGTCTGTCTTATTCCAAAGGAATCTTTTCCCTGTATTACTAACAATAGAAAATGTTTTCCATTTCTATTTCCTCTGTATTAAGCACAACTTTTCTACAGAGAATACTGCTTTCAAAAGTGCAGGTTCGGGGCTTCCCTGGTGGTGCAGTGGTTGAGAATCTGCCTGCCAATGCAGGGGACACGGGTTCGAACCGTGGTCTGGGAAGATCCCACATGCCGCGGAGCAACTGGGCCCTTGAGCCACAACTACTGAGCCTGTGCGTCTGGAGCCTGTGCTCCGCAACAAGAGAGGCCAAGATAGTGAGAGGCCTGTGCACCGTGATGAAGACTGGCCCCCGCTCGCCTCAACTAGAGGGGGCCCTCACACAGAAACGAAGACCCAACACAGCCAAAAATAAATAAATAAATAAATTTATTTATTAAAAAAAAAAATAATAGTCACAGGACAAGGCAGCTCCCATTCTACCATTTAACAGCTTAGAATACTATTCACATGTCATGAAAATTGCTAAACATTACAAGGGAAACACTTTAAAAAAAAAAAGAAAAAAGTGCAGGTTTGTATAATTCCTGATGTAAGAGGACAAGAACCCTTCTGAAAACAAGCATTCTAACGATGATCCCTTGAGGATATACTGCCATGTTCAGCTAGTATTTTTCATCATTTTGCCTCTTCAGTAACGAACAGTTCTCTTCTTAACATGTATTTAAAGGATTAAGACTGCGTGATGTAGCTGCTCATAATGCTTTCACTTATTTGGTTTAAGCACAGACATTTTAACCTTATTTTCTGAAGTATTTAACATCCAAGTCAGATCAGCAAACTATGGCTTGTGAGTCTGTTTTTGTAAATAAAGTTTTATTGGAACATAGCCACACCCATTTGTTTACATGTTATCTATAAAGGGAGAGTTGAGTCCTTGCCACGGAGACTGTATAGCCCCTAAGCCTAAAACATTTATTACCTGGCCCTTTACAGAAGATGTTTGCTGATCCCCGATCTCAATAGTAATACCTCAAATATTAGAAAAAGCAGAGAGAACAATCTTAAAAATATCAAAGTGAATGCCTTTCTTCCTAATAAGCTGGCTTTCAGTATCTCTTGATCATTGTATGTACTTTAGGGCTCAACCTTTGAAGTATTAAGCTACCTGCAGCCCAAAGTGCAAGGGGCAACCTGCCCAGAGAAGAACGCTCAAGAGTGGGAATCTCAGAACTTGGGTTATATTCTTGCACTCTGCCAACAACCTGTATATCTATAGTCATGGGTGATTCATCACTTGTAAAATGCTGATTTAGGCAAAAGACTTCAGAGATGCAATTTTTGTATTTTATGTCTTTTTCATACTTCAATAAATTGTGTAACCCAATGGCTGATTTTACACGAGGCTGCCAGTTTTGTAGGGCTACATTGCCAACTTCTTGATAACTGCTTGTTTTGGTGGTAGTAGTTTGTGGGTTTTGTTGTTGTTCATTTGTTTGTTGTTTGCTTTCTTTTTTTTAACACCTTTATTGGAGTATAATTGCTTTACAATGGTGTGTTAGGTTCTGCTTTATAACAAAATGAATCAGCTATACATATACATATACATATATCCCCATATCTCCTCCGTCTTGCGTCTCCCTCCCACCCTCCCAATCGCTCTAGGTGGTCACAGAGCACTGAGCTGATCTTCCTGTGCTATGCAGCTGCTTCCCACTAGCTATCTATTTTACATTTAGTAGTATATATAAGTCCATGCCACTCTCTCATTTCCTCTCAGCTTACCCTTAACCCTCCCCGTGTCCTCAAGTCCATTCTCTACATCTGTGTCTTAATTCCTGTCCTGCCCCTAGGTTCTTCATAACCAATTTTTTTTTTTTTTAGATTCCATATATATGTGTTAGCATACGGTATTTGTTTTTCTCTTTCTGACTTACTTCACTCTGTATGACAGACTCTGGGTCCACCCACCTCATGCTTTTGTTTTTAATGTGACCTATATGGATCTGTGGAACGTCACTCTATAAAAGTTTACCTTGTTACTGATTATGTTTGCTTTTGGCTTCTCATTACTGTATCTATGACCATTCTTGGCATTATACAATAGGCTAAATGTCTTTCTGTTCTAAAAGTGCCTGAACCACAAATCATATGATTTAAATACTCTTTCATCTCCATGCTCAGACTGAGTCTTTGTTCTTTCTGTCTACTTTCTGATGATAATGTTATTTGCATATAGATTTTTCTCAGTTGTGATTTCTAGTTTGTTTTTTCTTCCCCTTGATGGTTGCTTAGGGAATTATAAATGCACTGCTGGCTTGAGATAGTGCAGCCTAGTGGTGTAGACACTCCTCACCTCAGATCCATGCTCTTTCATTTACTGGGTGGTTTACCATAGTCAAGTTCCTTAATTTCTGTGAGCCTCAGTTTTCTTATATGTAAATTGTGACTAATAATAGTGTCTCTCATAGAATTGCTGTATAGATTTTAAAAGATTTTAAATGCTTTAGTATGGTACTGGGCTCACAGTAAGGGCTTAATAAACATTAGCTGCTCTTACTATCATAAACAATAACATTATTTATAATATTGTCAGGCTTAACAAATAGCAGAAATATTAATTGTCCATAGAAATAAAAACAAAAGCCTTCACTGAAATAGATTATAGTCAACATAAAATTCTTTACATTCGCACTGTTTAATAGGTACCTGTTAAAATTTTAAAGGACGGTTATGTTTCTAGCTGGATGTTCTGGGAAACCAAATAAAGTAGATAATTGTACAGTATGATAATCAAAAAAGGATGTCTTTATAAATAGCTTGAAATAGTTCCCCAGATGCAACTCGAATAAAGGAAATAAACGGCTGACTTGAGGTCAGAGCAGAATTCCTTAGTATGATTCACTAGACACTGGGAGCCCCAGCCCTGCATTTTCCCATTGCCTCTTGGTTAGAAAAACTTACATTGGGGTTGCATTATACTCTTGAGGCTATTTTCTAAAAAAATTTCTAAATTTAGATATTAAGTGTGTAATCTTGGGGCAGTTCCCAGGTTTTAAAACGCGTTCAAAATTTTAGATGGGAGTATTTGACAAAAATTCTTGCGAGTTGTCCTCATGACTGAAAGTAGATATTTTTGGTTCCTGTATTTGGGTGGCAAATACAGGAATACTATAGCAAAATTATTTAGCTATTGTGACATTGACTACAAGAATTCCTTGATGACTGAAGAGCAGCTGTTTTTCATTGTTGCTTATTATCCTCAAAATAAAACAAGGAAGAGTCTTCAGGCTCACTGTTACTTCTGGGTACAGTATTACTCATGATTAGAGTTAATTTATTATTAATAAGAGTTAAATATTATTGGCCAATTTAATAATTGAGTATAAAGGAGTAAAACAATTGAGTCTATTATCATTTGGAGAATACTTAAAAGTGTCATGTTTAAAAAAGTTGACTTTCTAAATGTGTTGTGAGAGTAGTTTTCGTATTTTGCTCATTGCAGAATATTAAATTAGGGTGTGGCCATCTCCCCAAATTCTGAACTACTTTTTTTCAGGTTTGTTGTTGTTGTTGTATATAAATGTATATATAGGAAATGTATCAGGAATGTAGGTATCTCCTTTAAGTATTCATAATAACTTAGTGAAGACCTAACAACTGTAGGAGAATAATAGTAAGAAATAGAAATTTCAGATTGGAGTTTTTTAACTCAAAGATTACAACTCATCATTGTTTTATGAAATCAAAGTATGAGTCATAACCAGTAATTTTTAAAAAATGGAATGAAATATAATGTGTGTATGTTGGGTTGTGTGGGCTGTGATATAAACTATAATCTTGTGGGTTGTGGTTAAAAATAAAAAGTTTGAAATCCACCATCTTAGGTGATCTTTCTGTCCCCTGCTGACTGGTCCAGGTACTTTCATCTCTCTCTGTTGCCATTTCTGATTAATGGGTGCTGGTAAACTTGCATACTAACTTTTTTTTTTTTTTTTTGCGGTACGTGGGCCTCTCACTGCCGTGGCCTCTCCCGTTGCAGAGCACAGGCTCCAGACGTGCAGGCTCAGCGGCCATGGCTTGTGGGCCCAGCTGCTCCGCGGCATGTGGGATCCTCCCGGACCGGGGCACGAACCCGTGTCCCCTGCATCGGCAGGCGGACTCCCAACAACTGCGCCACCAGGGAAGCCCCATACTAACTTTTTTAGAATGTGTTAATAACTCATTAAGTGCCTGAGTGAATGAACACTCTCAGAGACTAGTACATTATCTTACAGTTAGAGTGATATCAGATTTTTCTCATGTTTTGTTTTGTGTTGTTTGTTTTGGGGTTTGTGTATATTTCCAATCTTTTTATTTTAGAAAATATTGATGCTGATGGACAGGGATTTTGTCAAGGAGGATTCAGCATTGATTTTACTAAAGTAAGTTCTCATTTAAGACTGAGTGAGATTCAGATCTACCTTATTATCTAAGCCATGGTTAAAAATTAACTGGTTAATACTTCAGATTCTCTATAACTATTACCTGTTTTATGAAAACAGCCAATAAAAATGACCCATGCATTTTGATATCCGTTGCTTTATATTATTCTCTCCTTAGGAGACATTGCTTGTTTGAAATAGGCATCAAAATGGAATGAAAGACAGTAGAAAATCTCCTGAGTAGAAGATAGATAGCTGTTATGACTTAATATTAATATTAGAATTTCCAGTTGGATAAATCTATAGACTATTAAACCTTTCTATTTTTCTTTTTTTTTTTTTTTTGCAGTACGCGGGCCTCTCACTGTTGTGGCCTCTCCCGTTGCGGAGCACAGGCTCCGGACGCGCAGGCTCAGCGGCCATGGCTCACGGGCCCAGCCGCTCCGCGGCACATGGGATCTTCCCAGACCGGGGCACAAACCCGTGTCCCCTGCATCAGCAGGCGGACTCTCAACCACTGCGCCACCAGGGAAGCCCTAAACCTTTCTATTTTTGACTGAAATTGAGTTTTTGTAAAAGCTAGCAATGGGAGCTTTCTTACAAAATCAGAGTTTAGTTACATAAAAGTTGAAAAACATGCTTATTTACCATCTATTATGTGCCTACAGGCAACAAGTAAAGTTGAAGCAATTTAATTATTGTAAGAAATCTCATATACAGGGCTCTATGTATTTTTAACTAAGCTGATATGCTCTCTAGAGTTGATAGTTTTTAAGCTATTTTTTAAAAATAAGAATTCCATTTATATTTTCAAAGGAAATTTTTCTTAAGTACTTTTCTTTATGTAATTTTCTTTTGTGTGTGTGTGGGTTTTTTTTTGTGGGGGATATATGAACATTTTGAATATCAAATTGAGACTATTAATTACTCCTAGAGTAATTACTCCTAGAGAAGTCTCAAAAAACACTGCTTGGTTAAAAGTAGAGCTTCCTTAGAAAGCTTAGTATGGCTTTCTTAGAAAATGCAAACAGAAGTGCCTTAAATTTGTTAAAACAACAGAAACTATAATCATGATTCAGAAAAACGAATAAAGCATTTTCTTATTTTTTTAAATTTGTGTTTTATCTGTATTAAAATTTTTTTCTAGATTAGGTACTGGTAATTATAGTTGACTCTCCTTATTAAGTAATTGATTTTAATTCACTCAATTTGAAATTCATAATTCAAAACTTATTCATAATTACTTATAATTTAAAATTTAAGGAAGCAAAACAAAGAGAGGTAAAGTATATTAATGCATATTAGGTTTCAACTCATATGATGTGTTTTCAAATTGGTGTTGTATTAAAGCAAAAAGTGTCCTTATTTTCTGTACTTATGCCAGTACAACTATAACCCCAGAAATATTCCCATACTATGAACAGTCATTGCTATATTAACTGTTTGCTTTCTTCAACTCATTTCTGAAAAATGGTGTCATTTTAAAGCAGACAACTTAGAAATATCTTTTACCATCTTTTAGCCATGGCCAGAGGTTGTTGAAAGCTTGAAAGGCTATATGTCCATTTGGAGAGAGAAAAATTTTCTCTTAACCTCCAGCAAGAGGAAATTTTAAAAATATTATGTTCAAACACTAACTACCTTGAATTAGATACTTACAGTTTGTTACAGATGTAAGAAATGCTAGTCAAGTATAATTTGTATATATAATATACCCTGAAAAATTTACCCTCTAACCTCACTCTTGTATAGATATGCAAGACACTAAAAGTTTTCCTTTAGCTGAAAAATTTTTAATGATTATTAGAAAGGGAATTTGCCTATGTAGTCACAAAGGTAATATACAGAATTAAGGAGTGACTTTTTTTCTTCCTGTAACCAATAATACTATGCTGATGGCACTTCATACCGCGTGTGTGAAGCAGCCAAGATCTACGAATCTATATGTATATATATGTTTGTATATTTTCACATATTAAGTGAATATATTATAAGTTTCCTTTTTGATATTTATTGCATTGTGTTTTAGAAAAAGTATAGTGAAAATTACTGAATTAGATGAGTTTAAGACATGATTTTGTTTGCTTTAATATATACATGTTTAATATATGCATATAATATTTGCATATATATGTCATATATACATATATACTTGTATATGTAGCTTTTATGTTTATTACATTGCTCTCCATTTTTAAAGCTACCTGTTTTAAAATATGTATCTTTTTGTTTGATTTAATCTAGGCTGACAGAGTACTTCTTGGTGGTCCTGGTAGCTTTTATTGGCAAGGTAGGTTAATCTTTTAAAAACTACCCAATATTGACTGTGTTTCAGACTCATCTGGCTTATCATGTGCCTATGAGACTTTTCAAATTATTTTAAACAAAGAAATGGAAAAATAAAATTTAAATGTATAATCACTATCTTTGAATAAATTGTATAAAAATTGTATACAGTTTTTTTTAAAAAGGACTATAACATCATATAAGGTGTATGTAAAATATATAAATATATAACATAATATATAATGTATATTATATATATTCCTAATAGAAAATAAACTGAATATTTTAAAAGCAAATTATAAAGTAAATTAATAAAATAATTTAAAATAATTTTTATTGTTTATGATATGTACTTTTTCATCTCTGTACTTCAGAGGAAATGATGTAATTAAGCGTTAGAAAGTGTGTGGAACTGATTTGTAATAGGTAAATTGTGGCCTTCCAAAAGCTCATGGTTTTAAACTTAATTTGAATTTGCACATTAAAATATTTAAATGGTTATTTTCTCATTAATCACTGACATCAAGAATGATTTCTTTGTGTTTGGGGAGTTTTTTAAATAGAGGATCTTATTAAGTTTCAAAAGAATATATTAAACTGGCATTGGCGATTGATGTAAAGATAAAACACTACATTCTTTAGTCATTTTCTGAGGACTAATAAAATTACCATGTGAACAAATGTATAACAGATCATTATTTTCTGACAGTTTGAAAATAGGTAACTATATCTGCTTATTTTCTTAGTTTATGATTCATTTATCATTAGAGACACATTTATTTAGTCAATATAGTCACATGTTTATTTTTGCTAAAAAGTGCCGTTGACCAGATTCTGTTATTCAAGCATTGTCAATATTTGGAAGACCTGGAAAATCTATGACTATATTGATTTGCAAGTACTTTCTGATTCTGAATTTTACTTCTGTATTCTGCACTCTGCTTTCTTTACTTGCTTCCTTGTAGGAAAACCCGTGCTTTTGCTTTATAGAAAGGGAAACTAAAGAAAGAGATTTGCTGAAGGAAAACAGGATGGAAGGAAAATAAGAAGGAATGAGAAATGGGAATAAGTGAAAAATTGGAAGGGATGGCAAAGGAGAAAAAGAAAAATCAGGCAAAGAGGATTAGTATGAGAAACATACTAAAAGTGAAAAATTTGAATTTCTATGAATTGTACCTCTATTAGAAAATGAAATGATTTAGGAAAATTATACTTGAGATTTACAGTTTTACAATAAAAATTAAAGTAGCAGTTCTGACTCTATGTAAGAAAATAGATATTAATGCTTTCTAATTAGCTATAAAACATGGATTTATTTTTCTTCTTTACTGCTAGGTAAGTCATTCAGTGGAAGGGAGGGAAGTGTCTGATGAGCATGTGAGGGAACCAAAGATAGATTTTGTGATTCTCAGTCAGGACTCTTTGTTAACTCTGCCTTTTTAAGAGACACAGCTGTGAACATGTTTAAATGACTTGTTCTTTTAATACCTTGAGCATGCACAATGTATGCATTCCTGTTTATTATAAATTAGGACAGATACTATTAATATTATATTCATTAGAGATTTATTATAAATGGTATATAATATGTAACTGAAAACTCAGTGACTGGGCGGAGAATATTTTGTTTTAATAAGATTAAAATCAGCACGTTTCACCGTGACTAGGTAAGATATTAGGATGAATTTTTCTATAGATCTCAGAATTGTCTCTGTAAGAATAGAGAAAATGATAATGGTGTTTTATTCCAAAGACATGATAAACTTTCCTGTGTTCTTTGATTCAAGAAATATTTAATGAATCCCTCCTATGTGTTAGGTACTGTTTAGGCACAGAGGGTAAAGTAGTGACCCAGACAGAAAGTGTTTCTGCCCTACAAACTCAGCTTATGTGACTGGAAAAATTGGAACAAGATTAACATCTTTAGCTATTATGATTTTCTTTCTGAAATAGCAGAAATGAAGAGATTATTTTTCATATGTTATGCAGATGGCATTTGATAAATCAAACAACCTTTCTTGGGGCAGGGAGGCAGTCGATTTTTATGTAGTTGTCTGAATTTCTTGTGTACTTAATAACTTAAGGTTGGGAAGAAAAGTGAACTCACTCATTCAGGCTGCTTTCATAAAAATGTCCAAATAACTTGTTAAAAAAATCAGTTTAACAAATTATTATGAAGGTAAAAGTAATTATTTCAGTAGATTTTTCAAGTTCTAATTTGAAATTTGGTTTGGAAACAATCTTTGATTTTATGATTCCATTTATTTAACATTGATTTTTTTTAGTGAATTAAAACTAATACTGCATTTATAAATTTTTGTTTTTTAGCAGAGACTAATTTTAAGTAGTAGCTTGAATAGAAATAATTATGACTTAAAAATTAATCAAATTTCAGATTTAATATTATGAAGAAGAGTTACTTAAGGCTAATAATTAGAAAGACATATCTAATCTATTTTCTTTCATGCAGGTGCTATCCATCATCTGTGTCATAAAGTTCCCATTAGAAACTTGTCATTTATTTTATATATTTTTTTCAGGTCCACACATTTCAAATTATAATTTATTTTATGTATTTATTTCAGGTCAGCTCATTTCAGATCAAATAGCAGAAATTGTATCTAAATATGACCCCAAAGTTTATAGCATCAAGTATAATAACCAGTTAGCAACTCGGACTGCACAAGCTATTTTTGATGACAGTTACTTGGGTAGGTAAAATCAAAATATGGATTCATTTTCTCGTGTTGTGGTGGATTTGTCCTGTATTTACATATACTGCTTTCAGTAGGAAAATCTTTTATGTGAAATAGATTAAGATTTTCTTAAAATATAAGGAACATATTTGTTATGAGTACTTAGGTTATATTGTGTGTCAGTAACTGAAATTTAAGAGCATGATTATTAACACAATGATAATAATAATAGATAACCTTTAAGATATGCTTGGTCCATCCTGGGCATTGTTCTAAGTGCTTACTTGTATTAACTCATTTAGTCTTCACAACAGGTCTATGAAAGTGTACTAATGTTTTACTCCCATTTTATAGATAAAGAAACAGGCACAGAGAGGCAAAATAATTTGCCTAAAGCCCCTCACTTGTAACTTGCTTTTCTGAGATTCCAACCCAGGCAGTCTCACTCCTGAACTTTTATTCACTATGTTAAACTACAGCTTTGGTTTAGGATTTATTAACTTTTGTTCTCTCTCTTTAAATTTCTCATATTCATTAAACCAAATAATACACGACAGAAATAGTATTTTGCTGTTTGAGAAAACCTGTTATTTGTTGCTTCTTTATGATGAGTGCAGATTTACCCTGTTTTTAACTGACTCCTTTGTAAAGTTGATAAAACAGGTTTATATTTCTAACAGAGATATACTGTTTAAGTATTTAACTCCATTATTTTCTTTAAGATATATTTATCATACACATATGAATCTATTACTCCTAGAGGACAAAATATTACATAATTAAAGGAATTACTTGAAGATATTTTCCAGGAAAGCTTAGTCAGCAAGTACGCTGAAGATAACCAGTCCTGCCCTGATGGTGTCTTACCTTTGGTTCCCCTTTAGGTTACTCAGTGGCCGTCGGAGATTTCAACGGTGATGGCATAGATGGTATGATGCACTTGAACTATATTTAATCCTCTTAAAAAATATTAGACTAAGCATTTGAAACAAGTGGCATAGAAAATTTTCAGCAATTAAAGAGTTTTGAAATTGAACTTGGTCTCTGGTAAACTTTCTCTAGCAGCCAAGGGGGCTTAGGGCCTCAGTGACCTCTTGTCTGCTCCTTTCCAGCCCCCAGCACTTCAGTTATTTCTTCAGCTCCTTCATTCTTGATTTCAGCGGATTCAGTTCTCTTGGAGAGGCATAGTTTAATAGTTTCTTCTTTCTTCAGGCCCGTAATTTGTAACCTTCCAAGCTCTGTCAGTAAGGCTGTTACCTCATCCTCTCTCTGTTCATCTTCAGAGCTCAGTCTGGGGATCCTAGACTCTCCCTGATTTTGATCACATTTCTGTGCCACTGCCACCTCTACCCTGTTTCACTTTGCTCTGAATTATCTTTCATTACTGTATGTTTAGCTTTTCTTCATTCTTAAGCCCTTTTCTCTTGTCTCTTCTCTTTCACAAGACTGTGAATACCTTGAGGGCACACATGCATTTATTTGAGGTTCTCAAGAATCTTTCCATGTTTCGTAAAGATTTGATTTTGTGGTTAAAAAATGCTGGGGTCATTTATTATGGAGTACCAAGTTTTTAAAATCTCTTACTCATTGTCTACTGAAATAATACTTAAAGCTTTCTGACATAACCACTTATTCCTGTAGTTGCCAATACTGGCCTTAAAAATGAGTAATTAAGTTTTTTCTTTTCAGACTTTGTTTCAGGAGTTCCAAGAGCAGCAAGGACTTTGGGAATGGTAGGAAAGTTAAAAGGTGTTTTCTAAAAATATCTGGGTTGTTTTATATTTTACTCTATTTCATATGCTTTTGTTTTTCCTGCACAGGTTTATATTTATGATGGGAAAAATATGTCCTCCTTACACAATTTTACTGGTGAACAGGTATGCTTTTAAAGTGTTGTGTTTTGTTTTGTTTTGTTTTTCACTTAACATTTTAACACCAGCACTTCCTAATGTCTTTAAAACTTTTCTTGGTAATATTCTGATGGTTTAATATTCAATATATAGTAACTGTTTAATATTTGATATTATAGATATAAAATAAGCTTTAAATATTTCTCCTTTGTTTTAACCAAAGTGATTTGTTTAAGTAAAGACTTGTAATTGCCCTAATAGCTTTTGTTTTTAAAGGAAATGCAGAATCTAATTGCACACATACAAAACCAAAAAATTCCTTTTTCCTTGCTGATGACATTAAATTATCTTTTAAAGAATGATCTCTGCCTTTTAATTTTATTAGATGTAAAACAAAGCATGGCCCAGATGTGTTTACTATAGATATTACAAGTAAACTTCATTTGTGCTACAAGAAATAAAACATTCTGCAGTTAAAACTTAGTACTAGACATTCTCTATAATTACAGGCATTTTATAATATTCTGTATTGTATGACTCAAAGATTGAAGTGGTAAGTTAGTGCAGACATACCTTGTTTTATTGTGTTTTCACAATAAAACGCTTCATAGATTCTGCGTTTTTTACAAATTGAAGGTTTGTGGCAACCCTGAGTTCTCAGATGATGGTTAGTCTTTTTTAGCAATAAAGTATTTTTAAATTAAGATATGTACATTGTTTTTTTTAGACATCATGCTATTGCACAATTAATAGACTATATAGTATAGTGTAAATGTCAATTTTATATGTATGGGAAACCAAAATTTGTGTGACTCACTTTATTAGGCTATTTGATTTGTTGTGGTGGTCTGGAACTGAACCTGCAATGTCTCCGAGGTACGCCTGTAATGATAAAGGAAAAATTAATCAATAGGTAGAGAAAAAACGTCTCCTAGTTTGCAGATCTGGGATTTAAGCCCACTTCTTGTTCAGTTGACTCTCTTGGGCTTTGTGAGAGGATTGATAGGATGGGAAACTAGACCCGAGGTCCTCAGTGACCTCTTCCCGTTTGTGTGGTGGTCAGGGTTGACACCTGCAGTTGACAGACATTAGGCTTGTGGCAGGGGTGGCTGTCCCTTTGTGCTGTTGTGGCTTCTTCACCTCAAGCAGCTTCTCCGGTCCAATGACCACGTGTGTCTCTGGATCTTGTTGTACTTGATCCTTGATGCTTTCTCTGTTCTTCCTCAGCTCTTTTGTTGGGGGAAGCACGGGCTTTCCATTAGGACAGATGTGGGCTCTCGCTACTCACTACTACATTGGGCAAGGTGTTTCCCACTGTAAATCTGGTGGCTCATGTATAAAAATAGGGATACTGGTAACTTGCTCATGGGGTTGTGGTGAGAATCAAAGGAAAATATTTTAGTGATAATACCCAGGCCAGGACTTGTCTCAGTAAATGCCATCCTTTCTTTACAGTTTCAGGCCTGATGCCCTGAGAGACCAAGGCCCAACAATAGTATTCTGTTAAATTCCAGTCAGCACTTCATCATGGTACCCCAAATACAATGCACTTTATTACCTTGTGATTGAACACAGATTGCACTTTTCATTTTCTCAGTTACACTGTATAAATTCAAAATAGATTAACATATTAATCTCCCATATCATTCCCTCCTGATAGCTCAGCTAATCAAATTTTGGAAGCTTTGCTAACTTTACTTTTTTTGGTTTGTTGACTCATCCTTCATTTTAGTTTGTCTTTAATCTGTCACCTCTCCTAGTTTTGTGTGTCAGAGTCTCTTTAGAACTTTCCTTTTTCACATGTATTTCCAGCCAGGCTGCTCTGTGATGGCCAGCAGTCTCCTGTGGTGGGGAGAGGACATTCTTTCTCCCTCTGCAAAACAAGCCCATGATAAAACCAAGTACATTTGTACTGTGTGTAATTCAAAAGCAAAACCACTGGCACATAGTTGATTGAGATGTGAAACAAAAATGAATTCCAGTCTCTATCTTTCCGAACAGTAATTTCTTTAGAGTTGTAGTGGTTTCACATAGGAAGAACCATTTATGACCTACTAATAATTATTATTTATTATTTTTACTGCATAGGCGTCATTTATAACTTCTTGGGTTCAGTTGAAACGTCTGTTTGTGACTGTCTCTCTTTCTGGTAGTGTATTTGTCTGGTGTGCTTTGGGTTAGTGGAGAGGAAGGGAGACAGTAGGTGGGGCCTTGGAAGGAGGCTTGATTGTACTTGGACTTAAATGGCGTGTGCTGAAGACACCAAAATGATATACATGTGCTATGTCTTGCCAGTAAATCTAGGAGAGTATACAAGCCTCATTAACTGATTGTCATTGTTGTGGTAGGATAAACAAAAGAAGAAATTTAGATTGAAATACTATATGCAGAGAAAAAAATAACCCTTTCTATTTCATAAATATACAACAAATATTAACTGTCTAAACTAGTTGGATGAAATGTAAACATTTCGTTTTCATCTTATTATCCAGATGGCTGCATATTTTGGATTTTCTGTCGCTGCCACTGACATTAATGGGGATGAGTAAGTTTAAAAAAATGTTTCCAGAAACAGTTTTCCTCTGTGTTTATGAACGCTTTACTAAAACTAA
This sequence comes from Lipotes vexillifer, assembly GCF_000442215.2. Lineage (NCBI taxonomy): Eukaryota > Metazoa > Chordata > Mammalia > Artiodactyla > Lipotidae > Lipotes > Lipotes vexillifer. The sequence goes on along the minus strand of NW_006799230.1, from coordinate 1,333,954 downwards.
ACATTTTTTCTTCTGTTTCTCTTTCCCCTTCCTGCTAATCTTTCTATTTAAGGAACCGATTTGAAGCAACCTTAATCACAAATACTAGAAAACCTTTATGTTGTTAATAATTTCTTTCAATAGCTTTTATAATATGAAGGAATAAAGTAACTTTGTGAATTACTCATAGTTTCTTAAAAGAGCTGAAGGAAGGCTTGAATTAGAAATGATCATTTCAAATGTGGCTATACGAGCTGTAGAAAGAGGAAAACTTGAGTTTTAATAAGAAAGAAAATGATTATTAGTAGTCAAATGGAATTTGATCTTGCTTTTGGTGAAAAAGGTTATGTTTTTTAGTTACGCAGACGTATTTATTGGAGCGCCTCTCTTCATGGATCGTGGTTCCGATGGCAAACTCCAGGAGGTGGGGCAGGTCTCAGTGTCTCTGCAAAGAGCTTCAGGAGACTTCCAGACAACCAAACTGAATGGGTTTGAGGTCTTTGCAAGGTTCGGCAGTGCCATAGCCCCTTTGGGAGATCTGGATCAGGATGGCTTCAATGGTAAGGTCAAAGTTTATAACAGCTGTGTGTCCTGATTTTCTGTGTCCACCTGGAAAAGTCCTGTACCCCACCCGTAGAAGTTCACATGAGCAAACCTCCTTCCTGGAAAGAAGGATTTGAGTGACACACCAGGTTCAATGACAAGTTGCTCATTTTCCTTAAAAATCAGAGCAAATTTTTCAAAAATTGATTCTCATGAGTTATTATTCATGCAGCCTCAAATTAGAGCATTAGAGTGGTTAATTTAAAAAAAAGTTTTATTGGAGTATAGTTGATTTACAATGTTGTGTTAATTTCTGCTGTACAGCAAAGTGAGTCAGTTATACATATATGCACTCTTTTTTAGATCCCATATAGGTCATTACAGAGTATTGAGTAGAGTTCCCTGTGCTATATAGTAGGTCCTTATTAGTTATCTGTTATATATATAGTAGCGTATATATGTCAATCCCAATCTCCCAGTTTATCAAAGTGGTTCATTTTAGAAAGGAGCTTGCATTCCCAGGGAGCCCAGTGTGAGCTGGTGATTTTCTGTGTCTCTGTCCTGCTTAGCAGCAGTGCCCTCTGCTGTCCATTTGGATGCAAGTGTAAAAAATGCTCCCAGGCATATTGTCAAGGCAATGCTGACCCTAATGCATCCCTCAAAGGTATTATTTGCCACTAATATTTTATTGTTGTGGCTGTCCAGAATATTCTGAGGGAGATTATATCTCCCTTCATGGGGACAAGTAAAAAGGTATAAGCTCAGTGTTTCATAATAGTCCCATTTAAAAATTTAATTAATAGCTGTAGATATCTTTAAAAATCAAAGTTGGTATCTACTATAGAGTGAAATATAGATTACAAATTACCAAGTTTTTTTTTTTAAAAAGAATACTGCTGGGCTTCCCTGGTGGCGCAGTGGTTGAGAGTCCGCCTGCCAATGCAGGGGACGCGGGTTCGTGCCCCGGTCCGGGAGGATCCCACGTGCCGCGGAGCGGCTGGGCCCGTGAGCCATGGCCGCTGAGCCTGCGCGTCCGGAGCCTGTGCTCCGCAACGGGAGAGGCCACAACAGTGAGAGGCCCGTGTACCGGAAAATAAAAAAAGAATACTGCTAAAAACCTTTCTAGAGGTCACAAAATGAAGAATTGAACTGTTGGTTTGTTTGTATAATCAACAATATATAGGGATATGCCCCTGAAAATGTAAAGAAAGTTATAAATTAAGATGAAAGCTTCAAAAATGCAGATGACTCTCAAATCTCCCAGTTAGTAGTAGAAAAGGGAAATGTTTGTTTGGCCTCAAGACCCCACTCCTGCCTTGTGGGTAGTTTATGTCACACTAGAAGTGTCATCTCTCACCCTAGAAGTTTTCATTGTTAGTGAAAAACTACTCAAGCGGACATTTTGCTTCCTAAAATAGTCTTAAAGATTTTTTACCACCAAGAGAACTTAACATAAATCAAATGGAATTCTGGTATAAAGTTCAACATAGAACTGTAAAAGAATACTATAGAACAGACCAAATCATTACTTATTGATAACAGAGACTACCTAGGAAACACAGGGCCAGATTCGATGTTCTACCTTGAACACATCTGAGTTCTTTGCTATAGCTGGGCCTGTCTCCAGGTGTTTTGGTAGAGCCTGGACGTGTTTGCTGTCACCTTGTCTTGAGGATATTCCACACACTTTAAAGAATGTTTCTTTAATATCAGGATCCAGACAACATCTCATCCTGTTTTCCCTATTTCTATTAAAATGTATTATCTGTGAACACAAAAATTATAAGCAATGACAGCTAAAAAATATCGAAGTTTTACAACGATTTTACAAAGAGATTTTACTTTTAGAGATAGATACCATAGAGGATGATTTTATTCTCCCAAAGTGTCTCCTGGGGGTCTTATTGTCCCAAAGAGTAGATTGTGAATGACAGTGTCTTCAGGAGAAAATGATCTGAGCTGTTATTTATGTAACTATATTTATATAGTTTATATGTGTATATATATATATGTATTTGTAGTTTATGTGTATATATAGTTTATATATACATATAATGAAGTATTAGTTGTAACCTGGATCTTTTCCTTGTTCGGACCTGATGACATTGACTCTTTGTTATGTCTTTGCTGCTGTTTTCCTCCCTTTCCACTTACACCCACTGGAAAAACCCTAGGTATCATCAAGAGGGTTGCCGAAAACAAAACAATAAAATTATGTTCCACAGTTATGTGGAGTTTTTGTCAGTACTTCTCCAGAAAGGCAGAGGGAAAAAACACAGAAAAGACAAACTAAAATGATCAAAGGAAGAGACTGATGACATGAATGAAAAAGTAGGGCTCTCCAGACTAGACAGATACCAGCCAAGAGAAAAGATGATTAGAATGTACAAAATAATGAAAGGTTTAGAAAAGGTAAGGAGAATTTTTAAAAACCATCTCTCAACAGTAGAGCCATATTCTGTTGGAAAATTGTATTTTAATTAAAACTTGCTTAATGCACATGTCAATTTAGAAGTTATATTTATCTTTTGAAACTTGAAAAAGATAAGGAAGGACTCTTACATAATTTAAATACTACTTTTTATTTAAGGATAACAAATTCTTAGTTGGTGCTTACTGCAGGCCAAGCACTGTTCTAACTGCTAAAAATGAGAGGATAAATTAGAGCCCATCCATGCCCTTAAGGAATTTAGCATCAGTAGAAGCAAGTTTAATGTGAACAAGTAAACACTGGAATGTAGTCATCACAGTGTTTGAGATATTCTTGGGCATGATGGTCTTAAAGAAAAGACAAGTGACCAAGGTGTCTTTGATGTCTCAGGGGTTGCAGCATTGAGGGGGCTGAAAACATTTCGGGTATATTAAGTAAATAGAGTCAGTTTGGAATGGCAGGTACATAGGGGCTATCATAGGCAAGATGGACACATCCTTGCTCTCATGAAATTTATGTTTTCTGGAGGAGCCATAGAGTAAACACATAAAGGGGAAATTCGGATAGTGATAAAGGCTGTGGGTTTAAACAAAAAAAGGCAAGGTAACGTGATAGAGAGTACCTAGATAGAGAGGGGAGAGTGCATTGCTCCATAGCATGGCCAGGGAAGACCTCTCTGACAAGATGACATTTGAACTGTGATTTGGACAAACAGAAGGAGCAAAGCTTGAAAAGCTCTGGAGCAAGAACTGTTAAGGCAGAAGGAACAGCAAGTATAAATCCAGAGATGGGGACTAGCTTGCTGAGTTTAAGAAACAGAGAAAAGGGCCGGGATTGGTAGGAAGAGTGAGTGAGGGTAGACTTGGGGTCGGGAGTGGGGTGATGAATGGACAAACCAGGTAACACGTAAATGCTTTGGGAAATAAGGAGTTTAAGAAGGAAGATAGCATGATATTAACATTTGGCAGTTTTGAAGAGAATGGATTATAGGGGCAAGAGTAGAAGTGGGAGGCCACTTAGGCTGCTTTAGGGGTCCAGGCAAAGAATGAGAATGGCTTGTCCAGGGTGGGACCAGCAAAGATAGAGGGAAGTGGGCACAGTTATTTGTAATATATTCTAGAGTGAGGAAAGGTCATAGTAACTATTTGGTGTACTGTTTTGTTTTGTTTTTAAAGCATTTCAAACTTTTTATTTGTTTATTTCATTTCAGTATAAGTTGAGCAAGATAGAGATGAAGTCGTAACTTTCAACTCTCTGAGTCAGGTTGACTTCTCAAAAAACCTGAAAACCATGCCCAACTAAATTAACTAGAATTTTAAGAGCTAGAATGAGCCTTAGATGAATCTTTTTACATGTCCCTTCCCCTCTATTTTAAGGATGAGGCATTTGAGGTCCAGAATGGTTAAGCAATTTGTCCAAGGTCAGACCCGGAATATCTGGCTCCAAATTAATGTCATTTCCATACAGTTTTGCTTGAATCTCCTTGAATTTGGTTGTTGCTTTTGAATTAAGAGTACCCTACTGCCACCACGCATGGCTGCTTTGCCTGAAGTAGAGAGCCTGGCTGCCCAGAGGACTCATTCCTTCTTGGAGGGCTTCCTACTTTGAGTAGCAAGTTGTCATCTTGGACATCACCACATGAGGGTGCCATGGGACCACAGCTGCCTCTGCTTCCTGTGCAACTCCTGGCCGCAGGAAGTCTCCTAGGTCCCATGGGGTAGCCCAGCCAAAGGGAGAGGAGAGAATGGCCAGGATGTGTCCTGGAATGGGGAATGGGAAAAGTTCTTTCCCAGAAAGAGAAGAGAATTGTACATGCGATCCCAGTGGAAATAAAGGTTTTATGGCATTGGTTTTAAAAAAAAAAAAGAGTACCCTACTGAACTTTGAATCGATAAACATGATACATGGGTTCTAAAGATGTTAAGCTCTTTTCCACAGCAATAATGATGAGTACTAAGACTTCTCTCCATCCTTGCCATCCTCCTTCCCACTGTCCTTTCCTCCTTTCTTCCTCACCTTTTCCCTCTCCTCCCTCTTCCCCTCTTCCTTTTCCCCCTCAGATATTGCAATTGCTGCTCCATATGGGGGTGAAGATAAAAAAGGAATTGTTTATATTTTCAATGGAAGACCCACAGGCTTGAATGCGGTACCATCTCAGATCCTTGAAGGGAAGTGGGCTGCTCGGAGCATGCCACCAAGCTTCGGCTATTCAATGAAAGGAGCCACGGATATAGACAAGAATGGATATCCAGGTGCTTTCCTAGAAATACAAAGAGCGTCTTAAGATTTTTGTGTCCTAATAGCAAGTAGTATTAGTTACTGCTCTCTTGATTTCTGTTATAAATCATTTAAATTCAGTATTTCAACTACTGTTTAAGCCCTTGCCGTTGCTCAAGGCACTGTTCTCGTTACTGAGGGGATACAAAGCACAGACAGCTCTGTTTCCTGGGAGCTTCCAATATAAAGCACGTACTTGTAGTTCTTTTATTGTCCTGAAGTCTGTAATGAAATGTCAGAATGTGGAAGCTATAAACAGAAGCTCAGTCTAAGTTTTCAAATGTCAGCCATCTCTTTTTGTTTTTAATGGTCTAGCAGTTTTATGCACTTGACTAATCATCGTGATTTTTACGAAATATATTATCTCAGTAAATTCTCACAATAAGGCTGGTGAGGAATATGAGGTAGCTCAGCTCATTATTATGTCATTTTCTGGATGAGAAAAAAGACTGAGAAAGGTAATTTGCCCAAGGTTGCCCACTGGTTTGTGCCGGTACAAGAAGTGAGGCCTTTTTCTGGCTCTTATGTGCTTTGGAATATTTTAATGGATCTAGGATCATAACGGATATATTCTTTAAGTGAAATATAATGCGGAAAATTTAATTACTTTGCTGTTGAAACAGTTAATGAGCTCAATATATAATATGTTGAAGTGCTTTTAGAAACAGGACATGAAGTTGATTCTTATCTGTGTTAGTGTTATTTCAAGAATTTTTTGTTATAAATGTAATATATTTATTATAGAACTTTTAGAAAATATAGCAAAGCATATCTTTCAATATGCTTCCTTTTTTCCAGTGCATTCACACAATTTTTTTAACAAAATAGAATTATGTACTGTTATTAGCATATTTTATTCAGTTAAAGTATTAGATATTTCCCCATTATTATTCTTCTGAAGCATGAATTTATGTTTTCCATTCTATCAAATGTTTGTATCATATCTTATTTAACTTTATTTTGGGGCATTTGTATGCTTATATATAATTCCGGTGCATTCCTCTGATTATTTCCTTAGGAGAAAATTCTAGAATTTCTATGTCAAAGATTAGGCACTTTTTTTTTTAAGGCTGTTGATACACCTTGTCAAATTACAATCCTAATCCCTCTAAAGAAGGTTTTGCAACTTTTTTAAGCACTCACCAGCAGTAAGTGAGTTATTTTCCCACATTTGTGTCCACACTGGTGGTCATCTTTTATTTCTTTTTAAAATAACTTTATATGATAGGTGGAAAATGTTATTTTGTTTTAATCTACAGTTTTGGATTATTAGTGAGGGTAATAAGCATTTTTGCTTACTTGCATATATATATTTACTTTTGTGAATTTCCTTTCTACATCTTTTTTTCTCCATTTCTATTGGAATGTTGTTTTACTTTTCTTTCATTCATTTTTTTTTAACTTGTGGCTGTTCCTTAAATATTGAGGGTTTTAACTCCTTAACTCTTACATATATTTCTCAGTTTTTTCATGTTTTCTTTTGGGGCATAAAGAAATTCTTAATTATTATGTAATCCATTGTACCTGTCTTTATGGTTTCTCATGTACTTTTCTGCTTAGAAAGAAAGGGCTTCGTCAAATTTAGCTTGGGTGTACTGAGAGAGAGTTCTGATTTCATTTTTTCCTAATTGTGAACCAGTGGTACCAGCTACGTATAAAAACTAATGCATTCTATTCTTGTTGATTTGGATGCTATCTGCTGTCATTCTAAGCATTCTAAGTACAGTTGACCCTTGAACAACGTGAGTGTTAGGGATGCCAACCTTCTGCACAGTCAAAAATCCACATATAACTAACTGTACACGCGGCCCTCTGTATCCACAGTTCCACCTCTGTGGATTCAGCCAACCTTAGGTTGTGTAGTGCTATAGTATGTATTCAGTGGAAAAAAAGTCCACTGATAAGTAGACCCGCGCAGTTCTAGACCCGCGCAATTCTAGACCCGCGCAGTTCAGATCTATATTGTTCAAGGATCAAGTGTATATGTATTGTGCTTTTTTGGTTTTGTTTTGTTTTTGAAACAAAATAAGTAAATGAAAAAGAAATTTTACAATGAAACTGTAAAATCCACAGGCATCTATAAAGCTTTTTCCTTTGGGGATGTTGTGTGTTTGCGTGGTATACACTTCCTTATTGTTGCTGAATTTTACTATGTATCCATTAAAAAGATTCTTGTCTACCTGGATGGATGAAAAAATTAGTTTTATGATGAGTGTTTGCCATTGATGATAGCATATTTAAAGTTTTCATATACATTTTAGCCTTTTAGATGTTGTCTTACAACCACTTAATGAAGAATAGTTTTGAGACTATGTCTGTATCTTTATTATATGCATTGAGAGTTTTATGGAATGATACGTGAATTAAAAAAAATTATTATTAACATATTTTTCTCCTCTTTTAAGACTTAATTGTAGGAGCTTTTGGTGTAGATAGAGCTGTATTATACAGGTAAGCATTTCCATATCTGGTAATATAGGAATATTATGAATTATATGAAAGTTTTATAGTTAAGCACCAGTGTTTGAATTTCAGTTTAAGTTTCTTGAAGTAATGATAAAATTTGTTCTTTCTATTTAAGATTTGCTTCAGGCAAGTAGTAATGATACAAGGAGATCCCAAAGTAGAGAAAGCTATAGATTTTTTTTTTTTTTTTTAATTTTTCAGGCAGAAATGTCGGGGAAAATTTGCACCATGCAGAGAGCAATGGATATCAAAACAATGAACTGGATTTTAATAACAGCAAGCATTTCGGTTTGGCTGGAGCGTAGGGTGTGTTTTTGTGTGTGTGCGTGTGTCCACTTGGGTGGGTATATCAATGTTTGTTCAGGAAAATTTCAGGCACTTTCCAAATTTCAAGGTTGAAATGTTTAATTCAGGAAATTAGAAGCTTATATTCATTGGAAGGCCTTGGGGAGATAAAGATTGCTGTAGTGCGGAATATCTATGGAATGATTCTCAAGAGCCACTCAGAAGGTGCTTCAGATCTCATAACCACCCAAGCACCTGCTTGCAATATCTGAGGAATAATGCCCTCTTTTTCTCTTTACCTTCCAAGTCTTGTATGGTGCCTCTCAATGGTTGATTCTAACTCAAAACATCATAGGAAGGATATTCCCAGCATCCTCTTTGTTCTTGGCTTCTTCCAACCTTAGGGAGACTAGAATGCTGCTGAACTGATGGGAGACAAGTGAGTTCAGTGAGATAGGTAAGGTTGTCTGGCATCCTGTTGTAAGGCTTTCATGACCCAGTGCGTGCTTATACTTTATCTTAGAATCATTGGGGAAATCACTGTTGTGGCCTCTCCCATTGCAGAGCACAGGCTCCGGACGCGCAGGCTCAGCAGCCATGGGTCATGGGCCTAGCTGCTCTGCGGCATGTGGGATCTTCCCGGACCGGGGCACGAACCCGTGTCCCCTGCATCGGCAGGCAGACTCTCAACCACTTGCGCCACCAGGGAAGCCCTAGATTTTTTTAATTTAGGAAAGCATTCCGAATTTTCCCTTTTTGTTCTTTAAATTATGTTCAAAGATGTTCTCCTGTGTTTTAGATTATATGAGTTTAAAATTATAGGAGTTTACATTTTCCTCTAAGAGACAAGAACTTAACTTGGTGTTTGTGCCATAGCATTCTGTGACCACAAGGGCAGTATGTAATGATTCCCCAAATGAATATTTTTATTAGAGCAATATGTATAAATCCACATATCTCCATTTCCCAGCTTCATACATATTCCCAGTATTTCTCTGAATTTCATCAATTCCTCGTGCCTTACAATATCAACTAGCATCCCAAGTAGATTAAGATGTTTACACCTCTATAGACTGTGCTTATACATGGCAGGAAAACTAACACTGGTACTGTGTAGTGGAGCTTGTGATGGGTCAACTTGATTGTGCTTCTCGGGGCAGCTTGTGTCTGTACAGATTCCAGGATTTATCATGATTGAGACAGATACACTGCCTTGAGGCTGCTGTATTTTTTACAGAGCGTGAACCTGTGCATCTGAACTTTGGAAACTGTATTTTAATTTATTGTTTCAGTTTTTAAAATTGCTATTAACAAAGTAATACATACATGTGGTAAAAATTCAAGCAATGTAAAAAGGGCATACAATAAGAGAAATATACTTCCTCTCACACCAGTTACTAGTTTTATTAGTATATCCTATCAGAAATATTCTGTGCATTAAAAAATTATGTGTGTGTGTGTGTACACATCCTTTGTACATGGTGTTTTTTTTCCTCTCATTATGTCTTCGCTAATATCATCCCATATTAGCACAGATGGCTTTACAGCACTCATTTCCCCCCACTGTATTGCACTGCATTAGGTAGATATCCCACAACTTGTTTAACCATCTTGCTTTAATGGGCTGCATTCAGATAGGTTGTGACCAGTGGTCCTGCTTTGCCTGGAACTGAGAGGGATTTACCAGGTCATGGGACTTTCACTGATAAAGTCAAGACAGTCCTGGGCAAACTGGAATATTTGGTCATGCTAAGTTTAGGTTGTTTCTGTTCTTTTTGCTATTATAAACACTGCTTTGGTGAACATCACACTGTATATGCAATGAATGTGAACCTGAAATGCTTAGATCAATCTAACATTTTAAATAACTTTTTTTTTTCTTTTCTTTTCTTTTCTTTTAAACCAGGGCCAGACCAGTTATCACTGTAAACGCTGGCCTTGAAGTGTATCCTAGCATTTTAAATCAAGACAATAAAACCTGCCCACTGCCTGGGACAGATCTCAAAGTTTCCTGGTAAGGATGTTTGTTTAGTAATAGTTATTATTGTGATTATTGGTTCAGTCATTATAAAAACAATTGAAAATGGAGGGGGAGGCTGAAATATTGCTAAAGCAGTTTCTGTGGGTACACTCTATTTTCTTGTCATAGATTGAATTATAGAAATATTGTTCCACAGAAGATATGTAGAAGGCTCTAGAAATATGCTATCAACTAGTATAAAACTAATTTTAAAAAATTATGCATGCTCAGTGAATATATTCAAAAATAAAGCCAATAAGATTTTAGAACTCATATTTAATGCTAAACAAGACTGTGAACATTTTGATTTTAATTTTTAAAAACTAATGATCTTTTTCAGATTTAATATCTGTGACTAGCTGTACGAAAAAAATAGTTTGTTTTAGTGTATTGGTCTTCTATTTGTTCTTTTACTAGTTTCTAAAGAAAAATATATTTTTGTAAGCTTCATGTCTGAATTCTTCTCTAGTCCAGTATTTCTTAAGTTTCCATTATTTGTATGTTACTTTTCTCTATGTTGTATGATTTTTTGCTATGTTTTCATTCTGCCTGTCTTTATAATTTTCTTAAGGCTTTTTTCTTTAAACTGACTCATGATTTACTTTAAAACATATTAAAATAAAATAGAGAAACCAGTGTCTTTCTTATACATGTCAAAGTAAACATAAAATTAATAATGAAAAGTCTTGGCCCATATATAAACTCACCATGGGGAATTCCCTGGTGGTCCAGTGGTTAGGACTCTGCACTTTCACTGCCACGGGCCCTTGTTCAATCCCTGCTCGGGGAACTAAGATCCCGCAAGCCGCATGGCACGGCCAAAGGAAAAAAAAAACTCACCATGAGTACTCCACTTTGGGAAACACTGTTCACTTCATGTTCCTTGCTCACACAGAAAAATCAGAGAGAACTTACAGAAGAAGGGTAAAATGATTGGAAGCTGGGAAAATTTTCCTTCAGAAGAGCTAATGAAAAGATATTTTTTTTAAAAAAAAGATTTTTTTCTGATTTTGTTTTTGAATTATGCATTATTATTAAAATCATTTTTCAAAATTTTGTTTATAATAAAATATATTAAATAAACATGTATATAATAAAAGTTTTATTTCTTTCATTGGATTGCATTAAAAATTCAGTAATATTTAGTCTTCGTTTTCATTGACTGGCAGTGAAGTTGTTTTCAAGATTTTGTAAGTTTTACTGACTTTCATCCCTTCACTCACCCTTTGTGTCCTGGTGAAGTTGCTGCACATTGCTGATGATGTGCTTATGATTACGGCAACAAGGTGAAGACTTCGAATACACTAACTAGAGCAGTAGCTTTCATATGCTTTCGAATATGACGTGTAGGATGAAATACATTTTACATCATAATCTAGTAAACACATGCATGTAATTAAAACAAAAGTTTCATGAAATCTTACCCTTGATACTTAACTCAATTTTACATATTCATTTTTTTAAGATGCTGGACACACCCATTAAACTGATGTCATAACCTAGTAATAAATTGTGAAAATACTGTTCTAGAGGAGCTTGCTAATTAAAGGGAGCTTTATGGGGCTTTTTCATAAGTGAGACATTTATTTTAAATCTGGACTGTCATTTCTCCCATTTAAATTTACCAACAGATTCTATAAGCTTGACAGGAGGTTAGGAAATTCTTTTCTTTCTCTCTTTTTTTGTCTCATTCCTTTCCATGAAAGGAAACATGCCTAGATTACTGAAGGATAAATTAGATTATTCTGTATAGCTTCATGTTTTAAAAATAATATTAAGACATAAAGAAAGATATAAGCCTTCACAATGTGAACTAAGTATTAGAAATATGAGATTAAAAAAACGAAATGTGAGATTTGGGTGATAATAAAAAAATGTCTAGCTAAATAAATATTATCAGTGTAACAAAAGTGTAACAACAACAACAAAAAATAAATATTATCAGTGTAACAAAAGTGTAACAACAAAAGTTTTAGAATCGTACAGACCAGAGTTTGTATTCGAATTCTGTTCAATATGTGTTCCATGAAAATGGGAAAATTAATACCATCCAAGCCTCAGTTTTCAATCTGTAATATAGGGATGATAGCTTATCTAGTAGGTTATTATGAAGAATTAGAGTGTATTAGGTATCCTAAACTGGCATAGTGTAAATATTTAATTTTTTAAGCAATATACTATAATTTCATCTACTTTGTGTATTTTGGGGGGAAAGGGGGAAACTGTTACATGGTAATATCAGATTATGTCACCTATAGTGAGTTTTTCAAATAATAAATAAGAGAATAAGAGAGGCATAGATAGTCTCTTTTACTGTCTTTTTAAAAAAATTAATTGTAGGCATTGTGATGAGACTTTTTGGTATTTTAAAGTTCGAATTGTAATTCCAATTCCAAGATAAATAAATAAACAAACAAACAAATAAATAAATAATGCTATATAAATGGGAAAAATGTCTAACCTGGATTATGGGATTTGTATGTATTTTTTATTTTTCTACAGTTTTAATGTCAGGTTCTGCTTAAAGGCAGATGGCAAAGGAGCACTTCCCACGAAACTTAGTAAGTGTTCTATGGAAAAATTATATTATTTTAATGATGCTGCATACATAGCACTTAAAAAATGTTTTAGGACATTTGAATAGCCATTCAAATAGTTGTTATTGCTTTTTTATTTGAACGTTTATGCTTAAAGACATTTAATATTGCAACATAATTATTTTGTTTGGCAACTCTTAAGCCAATTCAGAAATAATACATTTATTGACATTGTGAACAATTAGTGGTAAATATGGCCTTCACAAAGTTAAACAGTTATCATTATGAGACAAATGAGCTCTAGGAGAAATAAGTATCATTGTTTATAAGTCAATGACCTACTGAAAAGTTTATACTTTATGTCTTAGAGAAGCCCCAGTAATCTCCAGAGTAGAGGTGGTTTAGAAATAGAGAGAAGGAAAAAAAGTTAGACCACTAAATTTAGCCCACACAGCAAATTCTAACTTGACTCTTCCATTCCAAAAAGTGGTTTATGTGATTCTGAGAGCAAGGTAGGAGAGTTAAGTAACTGTTGTGGAGATTTGTCGGTATATGTGCTAAGGAATAAAAAAAAGCTCCGGATAGAGGACTGAATCTGTTGGGGGTGTGTTTGTGCGTGAAAGTTCACATAGAGTAGCAAGAACGGGTTTCTCTGGAAGGTAACTTTTCAGTAAAGACCTGAAGGAAATGAAGGAGCTAAGCGATGTCTGGAGGAGTATTTTGCACAGGCGAAATGGCAATTTCAAGAGGCCGGAAGCAGGAGCTTGCTATTCTCACAGGGTGGGTGGAACAGAACGAGAAGCAAAATGACCCTGGCTTTTCACTCAGATTTGACATGAAGTTCAACATTTAGAGAAACTTAGAAAGAGATTTGTTGTTTTAAAGATCTGCATTCTTATCTCCTTTGAAGAAACTATTTAAAGAAGAACTGATGTTAGAAGGCAGTAGTCTAGCAACTGTGCTTCAGACTGTTCACTGGCTGCACATTCATTTTAAGATGATTCTTGACCCAGTCAGCTATATTTGGTTATTTGCTTCATGAGGGACATATTTACCTGATAGTTTGATACAATAGCTTCATTAGAAGTAGGAGTTGCAAGTGATGCAAACTGCTCATTCATCATAATGGTGAATGTAATGGTATGGGGTATGGGTGCATATTAGTAAACATTTCTTAATCACAGTCAGCAAGAGTCCTGCTACCTGCATTAGTGATAAAAGTCTTAATTCATATATTTTATTTCTGAACTTCCTCCTCTCAGCTTAAATTAAAAGAAAAAATTTCCCCTCTATCTGATAGTTGTTTTATTACCATCATTATCTATTGTCTCAGTTTAATAGATGACATTAATTTGGGGATAGTTGGATCAGTTATTTAATTATTAAATATTTATTCAGAATTAATATGTTGTCATCTCACTGCAATGTATAGACATTTTTAATGAGTTAGAAGCAGATTACTTCTTAAGGGATAAATATCTCTGTTTAAATGAAAACTTGAGATATTTAGGACAGATAGGTGTCCATAAAGATTATGTTGGTTATAAATCCTTTGGTTTGTATAGACTTCCAGGTGGAGCTTCTTTTGGATAAACTCAAGCAAAAAGGAGCAATTCGACGAGCACTATTTCTCCATAACAGGTCCCCGGGTCACTCCAAGAACATGACCATCTCAAGGGGGGGACAGATGCAATGTGAAGAACTAATAGCATATCTGCGGGTAAGAGATTATCCATTATCTCTTCTTTCTACTTATTATTTTTTCTTTTCATCTAAATGATTTTCACTTTCTGTAAATTTTTTTGGTAGTAAATCAAAAAGAAGACAGAAAAATGCATTTGAGGAAATTGGGCTTTTTAAAGAGTCAAACTTGAGTAATGGACTTCTACACTTGTCAGACTGGATATTGCATGTGGCCTTTCCACAACAGTGCTACTGAATAAATTATGACAAACATATGTCTTAAATATTGCTGGACTCTCAAGACAGTAAAAGAAATCCACCCCACCCTCCCACCCCCCACCATAAGCAATCAATGAAAAAACTACATTAGCTAAACCTGACTTATGAGTTGTAAGCAAGTGTGGGAGACAGGATGGCTAGGGGGGGAGGGATGAAGCCTGGGCGGAGGGTGAGCTGTACTTGCAGACACCAGCACAGGGGTTCAGGCTTGCCTGGGGCCTTCTGCAAACCAGGGGTCTGACCTGAGCTTCCTGCATTAGGTCCAGAGTCTTGCACAAGGCTAAAGTGTTCCCAAAACAAAGATGTGCCCTGACTCCTGCAAGAGTAAATACAAGGTCTCACTGGAGCAATCTAGTATGGGTCCCATAGGTTAAGTTCAATCAAATAGGAATTCATTTTTTAAAAAAGTACTAAACACACCAGGAAATAAGCCATTAGAAGACACAGCAAATAAATCTTAGTCCTGCAAAGGCTTGAGATGTTAGAATTATCAGTTACAAAATATGTGTGTATAAAATGTTTAATGAAATAAAGGATGAAATTTTTTTTTAAAGAAAACATCAGGACTTCTCTGGTGGTCCAGTGGTTAACACTTCATGCTTCCACTGCATGGGGCGCAGGTTCGATCCCTGGTCGGGGAACTAAGATCCTGCATGCCCCATGGTATGGCCAAAAAAAAAGGCAAAAACATCAGTTAAGATTTAGAAGACTCAACATAATTAACAAGCTCGATTTAGTAGACCTATATACCTATATAGAACTTGACATCCAACAATTAGAGAATATAAAATTTCCCCATATATACATATAAAGGAAGTCTGAACAAATCTGAAATAATTGGAATCATGGAAAATATGCTATCTGATTACAGTGCAATTTTTAGAAATCAACAGCAAAGATAAATTGGGAATTAGGAATTGTGATTTTTAAGTAACGTATGGATCAAAAAAGAGATCATATTAGGAATTTACTTAGAAGTAAATTATAATGAAAATACTACATATCAAAATGTGTAGGATATCCCAGAAGCAGAATGTAAAGGTAAATGTATAGCTTTAAATGCTATTTAATTTAAATGAAAGATTGAGAAAAAGATGAAGGAAAAACAAACCCCCAAAAGCCTTTACAAAAATAGGAATTGAAAAAGGATGTACCTATAGATAATGGAGGAATTAATAAAATATTATGAATAACCTTGTGCTAAGACATAGAAAAACTGAGAGAAAGCAGACATTCTTAGAAAAACACAACACAGCTGTCATTTGAAGAACCCGAACAATTCATTTAACCATATAAGCCATTAAAAAAAATTGAACTGGCAGTTAAAAATCTTTACATAAAGGAATCACAAGACCTAGATGGTTTTATAGGCAATATCTACCAAACTGTCAAGAATGAGACATTCCAATATTAAACTCTTAGAATAGAAAAATAAAATATATTTCCAGCTTATTCTGTGAAGGTAGTGTAACTGATACCCACACTGACCGAGGCTAGTATAAGCAAGGAGAATTCATGACAGTGTTATACAAAGACATAGATGTAAAATTACTAACCCAATATAAGCAAACTAAATCCTAGAAGTTTATAAAAAAGATTAAAAAACAGACCAACTTGGGTGTATCCTAGGCTGGGTTAACATTGGAAGTATAGAAATGTAACTTTACATATGAATAGACTGAAAACGTGGCCATCTTACTTAAGTGCAGGGAAAGGTTTTTGATGAAATTGAATAACTATTCATGATGTGAGCAAACAAGACAAATACCTCGTTCCAATTATGAAGAAATACCATTTTACACTCAAAGTCTGCCAGTACCTATTGCTTGGTCAAGATGTGAGTTAATCAGAATTCTTACACATTGCTCGTGGCAGTGTAAATTGCCAATATGAAGAATTTGGAAAATAATATTGTATCTTACAGAGCTGACAAATCTCCTTGCCACTATGTAGAACAATACATTACAACATTTTTTTTGTAATAGCAAAAACAAACCAAAAACCCAAAGCAGTCCAAATAATCTTTGACAGAAGAATTGATAAATAAATTGTAAATAAATTATTATATGATAAGTATTACTCAACAGTAAAAATTAACCTCGCTACATGTAACAGCATGAATGAATCTTAAAAAGTGTTGAACAGAGAGCAAATGACAGAAGAATACGTATGGTCTCATTTTAAAATAAACAGGAAAAGCAATCTGAAGAACATATTGTTCAAGGACACACACACTAGAGTAAAACTGCTGAAAGCAAACAAGGGAATGGTTACCTCTGGAAGGAAGACAAAGGGATGAAAAGAGAAAAGAGCCTGTGGGTAGCTTTAGCAATATAGGTTATGTTCTAGTTATTATTTATATTGGGTGTGTATTTGAGTGCTCATTTTATTAACATACCTCATATATTTTTGTGTGAATCAAGTATTACATTATAAAACAAAGTTGATTAAGTGTTCTCACTGGATAATGATAATCTTCTTTTTGGATATTCTATTCTTATTTAAGTGTAGTTTTTCAAAGAGTTTTTGTAGAATTTTATCAAGGGGTGAATACAGCTGGCTTTGTATTGTGTACTTATGGATTTCTCCAGATAGCTTGATGTCATCATTAATTCAGAGCTTTTCCATTTTTAGGATGAATCTGAATTTAGAGACAAACTCACTCCAATTACTATTTTTATGGAGTATCGGTTGGATTATAGAACAGCTGCTGATGCGACAGGCTTGCAGCCTATTCTTAACCAATTCACTCCTGCCAATATTAGTCGACAGGTACTGTACTTTATTAATTTATCATTAATTTTATATTTTTGTCTTTTTAAAGTCTTACAGTTCATATTGTTAAGTAGTATAAGGGATTGCTTTTATAATGTTGGGTTTTAGTCACAGAAGTCAGGAGAAGGAATCTGGATTTTCAGGTCAAAGATATTTAAAGCCACTCAGAACTTAGAGGTATGCAGAGGAAGACAGGGTCGCATTTCATACACATAAAAGAGTAAAATAATTCAAGGAAAACAACAAAATGCCAATTTACTTACATAGTATTTTATATTTTGCTAAACAAGTTTATTTATATTACCTTTGATTTATATTTTAATTGTAAAAAATAGTATATGTACACACATATATGCATATATAGTACATAAATCATTCTTTTCATAAAATCAAATATAGCAACATAAAATTTTATAAAGACTATATTAAAATATTTTTAGAAAATCCTATGTAAAACCCATACATTCAAATGTTATTGTATTTCCTATTTTTTCCTCTTTTATTACATATTCATATTTTTAGATTAATATTTCTGCTCTCATAGAATGCTTTACCCTAAATTTAGGTTGTTACTTCTTTGTCTAACTTGCTAAGATCTCATAAACTAATTTTTTTTCGTAATTT
The DNA here is from genome assembly GCF_000442215.2 of Lipotes vexillifer. Taxonomy (NCBI): domain Eukaryota; kingdom Metazoa; phylum Chordata; class Mammalia; order Artiodactyla; family Lipotidae; genus Lipotes; species Lipotes vexillifer. Next base: position 1,316,055 of record NW_006799230.1, on the reverse strand, counting down.
GAGAAGACTATATATATATGACAGCAGCATAAGGCAAATTAAAATTTTTTAAAGTCTTTTTATATTTTAACAATTTATTTTATATTTCATTTTGCACATGAATAGTATACGTGCTACTTTCTACTACCCATTAATATAGAACTTTAAAACATAGTTCTGTGTTCATATTTCTTACATTTTTTATTTTTAGGGGATTTACAATATTATATTGATTAATAATTTAATAATGAACAGCTGAGCCTCTTAGAGTCTGTCATTCAATTTTACAGTTTTTAGAAAAGTTAATTGTTGCTTGTCCTTTTACATTATGTGTTTTGTTATAGGAGTATGATTATTTTCTCTTTATAATTTTAGAATTTTTTGGAAACTATTTATTAGTGTTAACATTACTTTTGTTTAGTTTACTGAGATCACCGATCTCTTTAACACCAGTACAGTTTAAAGCCAGCTAATCAAATTGGTTAACTTTTGAAACCACTTTGAGGGAATAATAACTTCAGTAATATCTGGTTTTCTTCCCTGTCCCCACCCCACTTTCTTCATTATTTGAATCTTTGTTTCCTTTGTGTTCTACATTTGTTTCAGCGCCGACATTACCTACTCTTAGGCATCTTTTTTCCTGTATTCTTAGCTTCATTATGTACTCTCATTTCGATGTTAATTACCTATCCTATCATTCCTATTTACTTCTCTCTAAAATGGCCCTTTATTTCACTCGTCATATTACAAACTTTTTTTACTGTACTCTCTCTACGAAGTACTGCTGTCTGTTAGAAATATAATGTTAGCCACATTTGTAATTTTAAATATACTGGTCAGTAACATTAAAAAAAAACATAGAAAACTGGTGACATTAATTTTAATAATATATCTGTATTAGTTTGCTAGGACTGCCATAACAAAATACTACAGAATGGGTGGCTTAAATAATAGAAATTTATTTTCTCACAATTCTGGAGGCTTAAAGTCTGAGATGAAGGTTTCTGCAGGGTTGGTTTCCTCTGAGGCCTCTCCCATTGGCTTGTAGGTGGTCATCTCCTCCCTGTGTCTTCACATCGTTTCCCCTCTGTGTCTATGTCCTGATCTCCTTATAAAGCGCCAGTCATATTGGATTAGGGCCCACCCTAATGATGTCATTTTAACTTAATTTCTTCTTTAAGACTATATTTCCAAATAGTCATATTTTCTGTGAAAATTTTTAAGTTCTGTATTTTACGGTCTTCAAAATCCAGAGTGTATTACTTACAACACATCTCAATCCAGTTGCTAAAGCTTCATCAGAAATATTTTTTCTGTATTTAGAACTCATATAATTTATAATTGAAAAAGTAGATTCACATAGCCAAGTTGTTCTAAACATACTAAAAGTTTTTCATTAGCAGAATCAAGTATCAGTTTTTAAATTTAAATTAATATTAAATGAAATATAAAACTCAATTCCCCAGTGGCGTTAGATACATTTCAAGTGCTCAAAAGCCACATGTGGCTCACTAGTGGCTACTATATCAGACAGGGCAGCTTTTGAGTTTCCCTTTCTGTACCCTAATCCTTTGGAGTTAGAGATTTCATGCTTCCTGCAGAAAGAGTTTTGTTTTTCCTGCCCTCCATTTATTCATTCAAATATGTATTAAGTTCTTACTCTGTACAAGATATTAAGTAGGTAACTGTAGAGATTTAGTTCTCTGTGAATGGAAGACATTGCTTTGTCTTTTCCATCTCTGAAACTATCTTTCCTGACAGCATATTTTAAGGCTATAGCTGCACCAATGCCAGTTTAATCCTCTCTCTTCATTGTAGAATGGTAGTTAGTCAAATATCCCTTTACCATAGTTTATTAATATTTCATAATAAAGGGTAAGCTGGGAGGAAGTGAGAGAGTTGTATTGACTTATATACACAAAAGCTCAGTGATTTGTATTCACCTAGAGGGGTGGGATAGGGAGGGTGGGAGGGAGACACAGAGGGAGGAGATATGGGGATATATGTTTATGTATAGCTGATTCTCTTTGTTATACAGCAGAAACTAACACACCATTGTAAAGCAATTATACTCCAACAAAGATGTTGAAAAAAATATTTCATAATACTCATTCCAAACTTCTGCTACTCATCATTCTAACTGGGACTTTTAATACACACCATATCACATATCATTAAATCCGTTCTTTGCTCATGAACTAAATTAGCAGTGATTGTATCTGGTATCACTTATGGAGTCACCTCAAGTTTCTTCTACTGGTCCTGGCCTTTCCCCCCATCTTCTTGAAGTGCATAGCAGCTGTTTACATCTAGGTCATTGAATTCGTTTACATGTACTGTTGGGTTTCATCCCAATTAAACTGACAGTTAAGATCTCTACCATACAATTCTATTCTGGGGAGCTGTGCCTCCCTTGTGACTTGGAAACATACAGTGTTTGTTTTGTTTTGTTTTGTTTTTTAAGAAATCCTGTCACTGTTTTTTCCCTTTAAGATCCCTCTTGGTCCCTCTAAGGTCACACAACTTAGCTAGCAGCAGCTGAGTAAAGTAGAACCCTCATTTCTTGAATATTACTTTCTCTTCTATACTTCATTCCAAAATCGTAACAGCTTAATTTGAGGTAGAACTAAAAGGTTCCAACTATCGTATTATACCCTATAAATCTTTTTCTTCCTTTTCATTCTTACTAGCTAAGACTGACCTATTTAAAAACAGGCAGCCCTGATCCCTTTTAAATTCAGGTATATATACAAGTAGAGTATATATAAATAAATACATGTGTGCATAAACGTATATTCATATACATCCACACATGTATTGGTATACACTGCATATGTGACCTGTACTGGTATTTATTCATGTAGAGAAAAATAAAATTTTTTTCTAGGCTCATATTCTGCTTGACTGTGGTGAAGACAATGTCTGTAAACCCAAACTGGAAGTTTCTGTGGATAGGTAAGTTTTGCTCCAAATTATAGACTGTATAATAAGAAATTTAAATGAAAGAACACATTTTTCTATTAAAGTAATAGTAATGAGAATTAGTTATGTTGGAGGATAATGCATGGTTTTCAGTAAAGCTATAAATATTGAGCTTTAAAAAAATAGGTGCTATGTTTTCACTGGCTACCTAGGTTAGCAGATCTCTTCCTATTCAGCATGGAGTAGTTTCACAAAGTAACATTATATCCTCTTAAAGATACTCTTAACTAAAGGACTCATTACCATTTTATATGATGTACAAATTATAGCGAATATTGTGAGTATCATGACAAATGATTCATTCAGCCTTTAGAAAAAAAATCAGGGGATTAATAAGTACAAGGGGATATAAAATTACTTCCATAATACATATGAGTGATAGTGATATACTAAAGGCATCAGTGTTCTTTTACTGGGAGAAGCATTGTATTTGCACCCAGTATGCTATTTCCAGTTTTCTGTTGAGCTGTAGCGTAGTCTTAAAAAAATCTCGAGACACTGTTGAACGTGTCAGTGCTTTGAATAGTCATGCTCTCGCCGAGCAGTCTTTTTTCATTGTCTACTTTTGTATTAACTCGTAGTGATCAAAAGAAGATCTATATTGGGGACGACAACCCTCTGACCTTGATTGTTAAGGCTCAGAATCAGGGGGAAGGTGCCTATGAAGCTGAGCTCATCGTTTCCATCCCACCGCAGGCCGATTTCATCGGGGTGGTCCGCAACAGTGAAGTAAGCAAGCTGCCTCTTTAAAAATCGAAATGCACTCATAGTTCACATTAACATTAATGAGCTGCTCCCCTATTTAGTGTAGTACAAGCTTAGCCATTCTACCTAAGGCTAAATTGCTAGACAATAGAGTGCCTATCTTACATAATTCCTTTCAAGACTAATAACTTTGCATAATGCATTGATAGGACATTTACAAAACTGCTAGCTAAGTGCCTGAAACAGGGTCAGATGGATAAAGTGTCTAAGCCTGGCCATCAAATAATTTTTCAGAGGTAATATGGTTATGTATCTATGTCCTCTAGGGATCGTTCAGAAACACTTTGACTTTATATGTGGTAATTGTACACAATTCTGCTTTCGCCTGTACCCCTCATTGCTCAAATAGATGCATTTGCTTTGTAAAACCAGAAACCTAATCATCCAACTGCATGATATTGTCTAGGAACTTTAAAGTCTTATTATGGCTTCTGCATTTTTTTGGTCATTAATTTATTTTCCTTTCAATCCTTTTTCTTTGTCTATCAAAGGCTTTAGCAAGACTTTCCTGTGCCTTTAAGACAGAAAACCAAACCCGCCAGGTGGTATGTGACCTTGGAAACCCAATGAAGGCTGGAACTCAAGTAAGGCATTTTAATTAAATGGATTTTTTTTTTTTCTTTTATAGAGAATAGCATATTTTTCTGTGGGTTTGTCCATAGTAATTTTTTTATAAGCACTTCAAAATAGTGTGTAAACTGGCTTTGATTTAGAATGTAATGATTATCAGAGTTTAGTTTTGATTAAGATATTAAAGTAATGGGTTGTGTTATTACCTGTATTCAGTAAGCTGCTCTTCACCTTCAATTTGGTAAATGGATGAGAACATGGTTGAAACTAAGGACTGAGATTGTAACTTTGATATTTTAAACTAACACTTTAATGCATCCTCAAAGCTACTCTGACAAATACCAAGACTGTCATTCTTAAGTGAGTTAGAATGATCTCATTAACTTGAACCCTATATGGTCATCCCAGTAGGATCAAAGAGCACAGTGGTTGGATCAGGCTGCCCTTCAGGGGGTGGAGAAGGGACCCCAGGAGCTTGAGAAGAAGCACTCAGTGGGTTGCTTCCCAAATCCTCTAAAAAGGAAACAAAAATATACCTTGTAGAATTCCCATTATCAAGGAAAAAACAAAACAAAACAGCAGTCTATTTCATGTTACCTTTTCAATAGAATTTAATTTAATAAGCACATAGATATTGGTAATTTGAAGATCTATGATAATATGGGGCTGAATATTCCATATCTACCCATATAAACAACATCTCTCCTATTAGATGTTGTTTAAGGGTACAGACTTGCAAGTAAGTCTAAAGCTCTAATGTGCAGCATAGTGATTATAGACAACAGTAATGTATTATAATCATCAAACTTGCAAGAGACTAGGTCTTAATAATTCCAGCCAGAAAAAGGAAATGATAATTATGTAATGTGACAGAGGTGCAATTATTGCCACAGTGGCAATCATATAACAGTGTATAAATGTATCAAATCAACCTTAAATTTACAGTGTTATATGTCAAATATATTTCAATAAAAATAAATATTTCATATTTCTTTAAATATATTTTCCATTAAAAGTCATTATTATTTCTAGATATAAGGCCTCTTAGGGAAAAGGGCTTGAACAAAGTACCCAGAGTTGCATTTTTTCACATGTATTTAACACAGTGTTTAACTACAATGTTTCATTAACAAGTGAGCATGCTTTTTATTTTCTTATATTCTCGTTCTCTCTATCTTTCTCACTCACTGCTCACTCAGTATAGATAATTCCAGGTTGATTCTTGTGGCTGGCTCCAAGCTTTGTAAAGTGGGAGGCAGTTTCACAAGGTCCCCTAGAAGGGCCATTTTTAGATGTCATTTATGTGACCCCCCCCCAAGAAGGCTGCTTTCCCTTACCTTGTAGCTCAGTTTTTTCTTTAAAATAACAATTTTTCTCCTGCAGAAGTTAAGATGTTTGTTATTGATGGAGTTGTGGGTGACGTGGAGAAATTCTGCTTCTGGCCCTACATCTGTCCTTTTTAGCCAAGTTCTCTCACTCTTGTAAGCCATCTGTTTCTTCCTTCCTGCTCCATTAACACAAGTTCATGTGTTAGCTTCCTGTCACCAAATTATTGTGCATAACTACTATACTGTCATTGGGTCAACAAGCAATTCCTCTTGTATTTTTCAGAAAGTTAATATTAGTTAATATAATAAGGGGAGAATTAGTTAATATTATAAGGAGATATAATTATGGTTAATCATTGTTAAACAGGCTCCATTATGGATTGGCCCAAGTATCTGAAATAATAGAGATTTGATAGAAGATCAGACTTAATTACCTTTGCTAGAGTACTTTCAGTTTTATTGTAAGTTCAGAGAAACCCTATTCTTTTTTCTTTGGACGGTGGATTTGGAATTTCACTAATTTGACACTGTTCTAACTAACACTGCCATCTTTCCCGCCTCCTTCAGCTCCTAGCTGGTCTTCGTTTCAGTGTGCACCAGCAATCAGAGATGGATACTTCCGTGAAATTTGACTTACAAATCCAAAGGTATGAAAACAACTTTTTTCCGTTTATAATAACTATGGAAGAAATATTATTTGTTATAAATATATTATGCAGTATACTTAAATATTCTGGAATAGGATAGACTAAAATTTTAGTACTTAATTATAGCATTTTAAAATCAATATTTACATCATAAGAATAATTTATGTTGCTTTTGAGTTTGTAAAACAAAACTAAAAGTTAACTAAAAATCATCTTCTTGGAATTAAATGCTAATGAAAATAATTATTTTGATTTGTAGTTTGTCATTTCTTTACTGCTTTTAATTTGTTTACTTTTAGTTTCACTGCATTTGCCTCTGTATGCTATTGATGACGATTATGCTCAAGTCAGTCCTAAATATATTCTTTTCTTTTTCAGCTCCAACCTTTTTGACAAAGTAAGCCCAGTTGTATCTTACAAAGTTGACCTTGCTGTTTTAGCTGCTGTTGAGATAAGAGGGTCAGTATGATTACCCAGTTGAGTATCTCATTCTCATGATTTAAACTACTTTAAAAGTAGTTACTTCTTAAAAGTAAGTCCTAGGGCCCCTAGCTTCTTTTGGATAGTAGACACTCCATGTTTCGGGGTCGTTTTACTAGAGCTGTAGCTTCTGTAGAAAGAAGAAGGTCCTGGGTGTATTCCAAAGCCCCAAATATTTATTTGATAATCCTTTGGAAATAAACCAGACATGGCAAAAGTGGCACAAAATAAATTTATTGAACTTTTATGCAAAAGTTTACCTGTTATCAATTCACCTGTTACATTAGATTCAATAAAGAGTAGTTTGTATGTCCATCTGTGCATGTACACATACAAGTATAGTTTCTGTTTTTGTTTTGTCTGTTAAATGTATGGTGTTTTTTTTAAAATTAATTCTGATTTTATTCATTTGGACACTAGATACTTTGAAAATGAACTGACCATATCATTTTGATATTCATGGTAGGTTTTCTTTGGTCATTGTTTAGAGTCTCAAGTCCTGATCATATCTTTCTTCCGATTGCAAATTGGGAGCACAAGGAGAACCCTGAGACTGAAGAAGACGTTGGGCCAGTTGTTCAGCACATCTACGAGGTTTGCAGCTGTTGGATTTAACTGATACCTGGTAGACAGCCAACAAAGAGAGGAATAGATAGGCTCTTTTTTAAAAAAAAAGTCTATTTAACTTTTACGTAAACTCTGCATAGTTTAAGTATGTACCAGAGATTTCTTTGAATTTTTTCCCTATTCTTAAGTTCATTTTTATTAGACAAGTAGCTTCCAGTAGTAAAAGAAAGCTGTTTATACAAATTGTTGTTTAAAACCAATTAGTAAAAAAATAATAATAAAAATTAACTTAAAAGTAATATTTTATTATTATTATTTTAATAATAAAATAAAACCAGTTAGTTCTACTTGAGTAAAAGGAATAGGTCACTGAGTAAAATTTTGGTTCTGTAGGAAGAAAATTTTCTATGTCACTTATCAGTAACTTTTTTATGTTTTCCTCTTTTGTTTATATATTCATCCTTATTTATACTGCCCTACGCAGAGGCAGATGTTGAGTTTGATTCTTTTGCATAATAATGATCATGTTGTAATATTAGAGTAACTATGGAAACTCTTATTCAAACTGTTATTCAAATCCTGTTGCTTAATGATTCCTAAAGTTGCTGTAGGGGAAGGATTATAGAATAGATTTTTGCCCTAAGTATTTACATTTCCTTCTCCTCATTAGCTGAGAAATAACGGTCCGAGTTCATTCAGCAAGGCAATGCTAAATCTTCAGTGGCCTTACAAATATAACAATAACACTTTGTTGTACATCCTTCAATATGATATTGATGGGCCAATGAACTGCACTTCAGATATGGAGATCAACCCTTTGAGAATTAAGGTAATGTACTTAATAGCAGCTATTTATTTTGATGATATTTTATTGCTTTTCTTTCTAAATCTATAAAAGAAATGCATGAAATAAACAATTGTTTTAATAATAAATCTATTCTGTGAAAATATTTTAGTTCATAACCAGTATACTATGAATTAAATTGTTTATTTGTGTAATGAGTAAGGATGAATTCTGTGAAGTCCTAGTAAACCATTTATTTATGTAGTGTTTAGTGAGCCTCCGGAGATACTCTTTGGTTTTTTTTTGGCCGTGTCTCGCAGCTTGTGGGTTCTTAGTTCCCTGACCAGGGATTGAACTCACGCTCTCGGCAGTGAAAGCGTGGAGTCCTAACCACTGGACCGCCAGGGAATTCCCATCCGGAGATATTCTTAAGTGACCCAATTTGACTTTGGTTTTATCGCAGAGTGGTTTATCCACATGTAATATGTGTCAAGGGTGTTTGGATGTTGAAATTTTTGTCTTTGGGATAAGATATAACATTTTACTCTTGGCTCTTTTGACTTGACCTAGAAAAATGTCATTTTACGGAATTCTATTTGGATATAGTCTTCTCCGTCCTAGCACATATGTTTGGATAAGAAGCTATTCACGGTCGGAGTAAGGAAAGTTAAGAAAACAAAGCAAAAAATGTATACTCATGATTGACATACATCACAGATATACACTGTGAAATTTCAAGCTGTTTCTAAGTATTTTATCAGTTTCCCCTCTAGCTATTGCAAGGGGAGAAAATGATGGCTAGGTAGAGGTAATTTTTTTCCCGCATATTAAGGACTCTAATCTTTATTTCCTTTGCTTAGTTTTAGCCATATATTAAGTGGTGAATTTTCTGTCATACCAAATTTTTAGTCACTATATTTTAATCATGTATAACAGTTTATGCCAAAATGTCAGTGCAAAATATTTTCCATTGTTATTTACCACCAGTTTATTTATGTAATCCTAGATCTCAAATTCGCAAACAACTGAAAAGAATGACACAATTGGTGGGCAAGGTGACCGGAACCATCTCATCACTAAGCGGGATCTCACCCTCAGTGAAGGAGATGTGCACAGTTTGGTAAGTGGCATTTCAACAACAAGCACTTTAAATATTTTAAAATATGTGATTATAGAACTGATGCCAAAGAACATTTCAGAAGTAACAACAGCTGTGCTGGAAAGAACTCCGTATATTTTTATACCATTCACTCCTCTTACTTTCCTTGTTCCTAATTGAATTAATGCCACATTTTCTTCAAATGATCTGTCTTTGTGTAGATTACTAATAAAAATATTTTATGTTCTAGCTTATTTCTCTGACTGCACTCCTTTAACTGACCTCTTTCTCGGTCTCACCCTAATCTTTGAAACTTATGTTCAATATTGCAGAAAAAAACAGAAGGGCTCAACAGAAATATAAGAATAATTAGCATTATGATCAACTTTTGTTGAGTCAGCCTATCTAATGACTATAATGATATAAAGAAGTTTGTCACTTAAATTTTTAAAATTTAACAGATCTGCAAACCATCAACTAACAGAGAACCTGGTATAGTGTTTATGTTCATTAGTGATCACCAGTTACTTTCACATCTCCAGATTCCATGGTTCTTCTTAGATCTCATTCAGTTCAACTGCACAGTGACTTTTTGGCACAGTTAATCACTTCCTCCTTTGTGAAACACTCCTCTCTCACTTCTTGGGCACTACTCTCTTGGTTGTCCACCTACCACAACTGGCTACTTTGTCTCAATCTCCATTTCCAGACCTTTAAGCTCTAGAGAGTATTCCAGGGCTCAGATCTCAGAGTTCTTGTCTGCTTCACCTACAGTCATTCATTAGATCTGTGCAGTCCAGTGTTGTAGATACCAGCTACATTTCAAGTGTTCAGTAGCCACATGTGGCTAGTGGCTACCACTTCGGGAAGCACAGGTATCTCCACGCTGATGATTTCTGTCATTGTAGAAGGTTCTATCCGACAGTGCCATATGAGATGATCTTAATCATTCGTATGGCTGGTAAGTACCATTTCTATGTAAATGACTTTGATTAATATTTCCCACCCGATCCTCTGCATTGAACTCCAGACTCCATTATCGTCTGGAACTCCTCTTAAATATTTAATAGGAATCTTAAACTTAATTCTAAGAACATATCCTTGAGTTTTCTCAACTCTGATCTTTCTGTGGTGTTCCTCATTTTAGTAAATATCAACTCTGTTCTCTGTCCCAAACTTTGGCATGGGGCTTGACTCTCCTCTTCCTCTCAAACTTCATAATCCTACATATCAGCAAATTCTATCATTATCTACTTTCAAAATAGCCAGAATGTGGCCCCTTCTTGCCGTCTCTACCACTGCCACGACCTAACCTAGACCACCTTCCTCTCTCACTTGAACTATTGCCAAACCTCCAGTTGGACTCCATATTTCTGCCCCTGTCACCACGACAGTCTATTTGCCACATAGAAGCCATAATGATCCTTTTAAAAGTAGGTCAGGTCATGTCACTCCAGTGTCTTCCTGTCTAACTCAGAGAGAAAACCAGAGACTGCAAAGCCTGGGGTTTTTTTGGTAGTCATCCTCATCGGAGTTAAGTAGCATCTCATTGTAGTTTTATTTGGATTTCCCTAATGACTAATGATGCTGAGCATCTTTTCATTTGTATATCTTCTTTCGAAAAATCTCTATTCAAACCTTTTGCCCATATTTAAATTGGGTCGTTTGCCTTTTGTTGTTGAGTCATGAGGAGTTCTTTATATATTCTGGATACTACCCTTATCAGAGCTGTTACTGCACATATTTTCTTTCATTCTGTAAGTTGTCTTTTTTACTTTCTTGATAGTATTTGTTGATGGAAAAAAGGTTTTAAATTTAAAGAAGTCCAGATTTCTTTTCTCAAGTCTCTCTCTTCTTGTGTTGCTTATATTTTTACTGTCATATTTTAAAAACCATTGCCTAACCCAAAGTCCTGGAGATTTACACACAAGTTTTCTGTTTTTCTAAGCTGTTGGGTTTTTTTTTTTAATATTTATTTATTTATTTGGCTAGGCCGGGTCTTAGTTGTGCACGCGGGATCTTCGTTGCCACGTGCGGGATCTTCATTGCTGCATGCAGGATCTTTTAGTTGTGCCATGTGGGATCTTTAGTTATGGCATGCGGGCTCTAGTTCCCTGACCAGAGATCAAACCCCAGGCCCCCTGTGTTGGGAGCATGGAGTCTTAACTACTGGACCACCAGGGAAGTCCTGGTTTTCTAAGTTTTATACTTTTAGTTCTTACTTTTATATCTCTGATCCATATAGAGTTAATTTTTGTATATGGTGTGAAGTAGAGGCCCAGATTCATTCTTTTGCATGTGGTTTTCTAGTTCTCCCTGCATCATTTGTTGGAAAGACCTGTCTCTTCCCTTTAAGTGGTCTTGACTCCCTTGTTGAAAATGAATTGACTGTGAATGTATGAGTTTGTTTCTGGACTCTCAATTCTATTCCATTGATCTGTACATGCATCCTAATTTTTTTGATTGTTGTCCTTCTGCAGTAAGTTTTGAAATTGGGGAGTGTGAGCCCTGCAGCATTTTCATCTTTTTCAAAATTGTTTTGGCTAGTCGGGGTTGCTGGCAATTCCATATGAATTTTAGGATTAGCTTGTCCATTTCTACAAAAATGATAGTTGGAATTTTTTTTTTTTGGAATTTTGATAGCAATTTTATTGGATCTATCATTTTGGTAATATTGCCATCTTAATATTAGGTCTTTCAGTCCTTGAACATGAACTGTCTTCTGTTTATTTAGGTCTTCTTTAATTTCTTTCAAAAACATTTTGTAGTTTTCAGTGCACAAGTCATGCACTTCCTTAGTTACGTATTTTATTCTTGTTAAATGCTATTTAAAATAGAATTGTTTTTTTAATTTCATTTTCATATTTTCCATTGCTAGTGTATAGAAAAACAATTCATATTTGTATACTGATCTTGTATTCTGTACCTTTTCTGTACTTGTTTATTAGCTTTAATAGTTTTATTGTGGATTCTTTAAAGTTTTCTGTAAGTAAGATTCTATCATCTTTGAATAGAGATAGCTTTACTTCTTTCTTTCCAATCTGGATACCATTTATTTAATTTTTTTCTTGCTTAATTGCACTGGCTAGAACCTTCTGAACAATGTAGAATAGAAGTGTCATGAGTGGGCACTGTTGTCCAGTTCCTGATCTTAGGGGAAAAGCATCCATTCTTTCACCAGTAAGTATGATGTTAGCTGTGGGCTTTTCATAGATGCCCTTTACCAGGTCAAGGGAGTTCACTTCTATTCCTGTTCATCAACTGGAGGTGTCACTTACTGGATAACAGTGTTATGAGGTATATGCATATGACCTGTCTAATGCAGTTTGACCAGCACGTAGAAGGTGGTGAATATTTATTTCTTTTGACTGTCTGCCTTCAGGTTACTGAAAAAAACACTCATGCCACTCGATTTCTACAGGTCTGATGTGGAATAGCTATTAAAGATTCACTCTGTTTCTTTTTCTTTTCCACAGGCCTATTGTGATCTGATTTTCATGTCTTACTAAAATCACTATGCTCTGGGTTTGCCTAAAGAATGTTGAGTTCTAGCTATAACAATAAATATTTTAATATTATAGCACTTATCCTTCCATAACAAATCACATTAAAACCAACACCTTCATAACAAGAAGCATTCATAGAGTCAACTGTTAGCCTACTCATTTTAAACGTTACTGCTATTAAGGCAAAAGAATCTAGGTCATCTCTTTAGCCTTCACATAAAACAAGTCAATTGTCTACTTTTCATATGTTGAAGAGATGATAGAATGATCTTTTCTTTTAAGTAAGTAATTTTTTGGCAGGGTTGTGGAATTGCTGAATGCTTGAAGATTGTCTGCCAGGTGGGGCGACTAGACAGAGGAAAGAGT
>NW_006799230.1:1274203-1302455 GCF_000442215.2 Lipotes vexillifer | reverse complement strand
GAAAGAGTGCAATCCTGTATGTAAAGTCTCTGCTGTGGACTGAGACCTTTATGAATGTAAGTGGGCAGATGCAGCATTCAGCGAACTTACCCATTTTTTCGAAGAAATAAAAAAGGCCTGACATATAGAAAATCATTTTATTGTTATTTCCATATAGAAGGAAAACCAGAATCATTCATATTCTCTGAAGTCATCTGCTTCATTTAATGTTATAGAGTTTCCATATAAGAACCTTCTAATTGAGGACATCTTCAACTCCACATTGGTAAGTCATTGATTTGGGGAAATGGAATAAATGCACTCAGTTCAATACCATAGATATTTTTATTTTATTTTAAATAATGGCAGTTAATTATTTTGATAATTTAAAGTAACTTGAGTTATTTGAATGGATTATAACCTAGTATAAACTAGTTTAACATTACTATTTTCCTCCCCCCATCCCAGAATTATTAAAGGTAGACCTTTTACTTTAGCATCTTGTCCTATGTAAGATACTTAGCATCACTAAATTTCATGAGGGAAAATTTTGGGAATTTCTCCCCACAAAGTTAGAAAGTTAGAAATTAACTGCAGTTAAGTGAGGGTATTTTATAAATCTTTAATTTGAGGATAAAAATGGGACCAGCACATCATAAACTGGGTTGGATTATTTAAAAATCATTTCAGAGTCAGTCAGAGGTTAACGTGTTGAGAGTTGTGTGTGTGTGTGTGTGTGTGTGTGTGTGTGTGTATGCTATTGATACCAAATGTGTAATCATGTACTAGAAAAGAAAATAATGTGAGTAACATTGACATAAAATATAATAGACATTCAGATATTTGTTGAATGATTCAGTGAACTATTTTCAAAACTCAAGAACTTTTTCCCCCAACAGGTTACCACTAATGTCACCTGGGGCATTCAGCCAGCACCCATGCCTGTACCTGTGTGGGTGATCATTTTAGCAGTTCTAGCAGGATTGTTGTTACTGGCTGTTTTGGTATTTGTAATGTACAGGGTAAGTGATGGACTTAGGAAGAGAAGGAGGGAGGGGAAGCAGAAGAAAAGGAGAAGGGAGGGAGCAAAAGAAGGGAGGGAAAGAAGAAAGGGACCTTTAATGATGATGCATGATGAGCAGTCCCTATCATTTGAAGGAAGAAAAATTCAACTAAGTGCCATTTAAATTTTCTTGGTCATAATATGGTCACTCAGAATACTTTCAGTATTCTTCATTGATGTGGCAGTAATGTGAGGTTTTTTTTTTTCAACTGGCAGATGGGCTTCTTTAAACGTGTCCGGCCACCTCAAGAAGAACAAGAAAGGGAACAGCTTCAACCTCATGAAAATGGTGAAGGAAACTCAGAAACTTAACTGTGATTTTTAAGTTGTGCTACATCCTGTCCCGTTAGAAGTACCAACTTCAATATAGATTTTAAAATTTCCTTCATGAGGAATAAAGTTCCAAGACTGTACTGCTGATGGTACCCATTGGTATTAACCACAAAGTGAGAGCAATATTTGTCAACCTTTTCATTATAATTAAGTTCAGACATACATTTAATACACATCCACTGATTTGTATTTTTAGGTATTTAAATAATAACATTTCGAGGATAGATCTTCTTCAATGTACATAAGACAGGTAGTGCCCGAGTTACCACTTTATCTAAAATAGTACCTCCTACAATTATTGTTTCTGATTTTGTATGTTGGATTTTGTTTGTTGTTGTTTTTGTTGTTTTAAAGCAATCCAAATTTGGATCTTAGTATCCACATCTTTTGTAGAGATACTTACTGTTAATACACATTACACTACAGTTGAGTTTTCAAGCTAACTTTATAACTGCATAAACTTGGATTTTAATATGACCTATATGGTAGAACTTTAAAAAAAGAAAAATGCATGATCCCATCAAAACTCTTTCCTGTAATAGCAAAGGTACAGTTTTTTGTTTTAATCTGAAAATTGAGTACATGCTATTAAATTTTTATTTATATTTTTATCCACAGTCCATTTGATTACATTTTATTTTGTATAAGTTTAAGTTCTATTTCAAATCCTTTAAGTCAACTTATACTAAAAATTAGTTTTATAATCAAAAATGCCTCTTTGGTGTAGTAATTTAATTTCTGCTAAACATCATGATGCTTGAAGCCATATGGAGTTGGAAATCATTTCCAAAGTACATTTATTCCATTGCATTAGTCTGGCTATATACAATACAATACAAAAAAAAAGAAAAAGGAGCATTTAAATTAAAAGACTATGTTTGTAGTTCTTTGACAGAGTTGCTTATTAATAGTTTGTTCTTAGATTAAAGCAAGAGTTTTTAGTTGGGATTAATTTATTTTCCTCCTATATATGTATTTTTCCTTACGTTTCTAAAACTGTTACTGAGAATGTGTCAAGATCAATGAGGAATCTTTACAACTTAGAGGAACCTGCACTCAACCTCCCAACCCTGCAAGAAATGCTTGGAATTGAAATTCTTAAAGTAGCTCACTGGTTTACTTCTAGCAATAGTGTAGTACTGCTCAGATGGATATTACCTCAGTTGAAGCCAGGTGTAACATGTAAAACCAGTCTCAGCTATCAAAATGACTTCTTAGAGGTTATTTTATAAGCAATTCAAGTTATTGGAAACCTTTTTAAACTTTTTTAGGTTTATTAATATAAATTACTTTTCTAGGATTTTTAAATAAAAGCTGCACAGGTGGCAAGTTGTAGTTTTATCAGTCCATAGGGTGATGAATCTTCTAGAGGAATATGTGAATTATTCACAGTTCCTCCAGGCCTGGGGATAACTATTAGTTATACATATTTTTGTGCAATTGCATCATGTTGTGCATTAGAAATTGAGAGTTTGATAACTTTTTAACTACTGTCTTCATTAGGCAATGATAAATATTTCACTTAAATAACTGAATATTTTTCTATGTTTTAAAAATAATTGAAATGTCTTGTGTTATGACTCCCTAACAAGTGCCTACGCTAGAATATATTCATAAAACAGAGGCACATGTAGGTGAGTTAACACAAGTTAGAACGTTGACAAGACCCTATATTTAGCTTTAGTGATTTTCAAAATTAATAGGTGTTGTAGTATAGATTTTATTAGTAGCTCAAAAGATCTTAGTCATATGCAGTAAGTATTTTTATTACTAATAAATTTAAAGTTTTTTAAGAAAAAAATATTTTTATCCTAGGGCCTGCCAACAGACAGTCACTGAATTGGTCTAGAACAATGTTCACCTTACCTGTTTTCCCACCTAATAGCAGTCATTCCTGAAACTATCTGTTGGATAGAAAGTCACTCCTTTAAAAAAATGTTACTGTTTGATTTTGCACAGTCTATTGCTTTTATGGCCTCTTATCTCAAGGTATAATCTTTTACCAGAGATTGAAGGAGGAGCCAAAATAGCTCAGTTGGGAGAGCATGAGACTAGAGGAGATTGAAGGGTGTTGTCATGGAAATTAACATGATGCTTTAAATTGCTCTTATGGAATGTAGTTTAAAGCAATAGTATTTTCTTTAAGAAAAATGAAGATTTATATCTGTACAAAAATATGGTAGGAGTATAATTTAAAAACCTAGTCCTTGAGGAAAATATTTGGGAAATGTTGAGTTTCTTTTTACCCTAAAGTAGCATGTGAATGTTTTGGATAAAATGTCAAAAAATAATCACTGCTGTGTTTGTGATTTATTGAGAATTGAAAGTCATTTTGAGTGTAAAATTCTTATAATCTGATTCAGTTTAAGAAAATACACATGGTTGGGGTTGAGAATATTTAAAACATTTGATATTGGTAAGAAATATTGATGCTGTTGTTGATTTCTTCAATAGGCATTTACTTCAGACTTGATATTTTGAGAAACATTTGTGTGAGGGAGGCGCTTTCCTTTTCTTCCCTTTACCTTTTTCTTGTAATTGGTGATTATTGTAATTCTGATTAAGTTCTTAATACTGAATTGTAAAACAATTAATCAAAATATTAGTGCCACAATTCTACCTGTTATGAAACTACTTAGTCATAGCCAATTCTCATTGATACTTTCTATAAAGAGAAAATTCAAGTATTAGAGACTATACTGGCTTCCTTAAGAGGATGTGAAAGATTTTTCATAGTGAATCATGACCCTAAGAGAGATGTATGTGGCAAAAGTTTAGTATATAATAAATAGATCCGCTGGTTTTTTATAAGGCAAACAACTGTAAGTTGATTGATGTTCCTGTGTTACAGAATGTAGTGTTGAGCTTGGCAAAGATTAAGTCATTCGTGGAATACTTGTGTATGACTGTTGCTTATCTCAGTGTCAGTGTGTTAGTACTCTTGGATAGCTTGTATATGTGATAGTTTGATTAATAAGAAAAAAATATAACATTTGAAAATCGAATATAGGATCCAAAATGGTGAATGAAATGACTTAATACTTAGTGTTTTGGAGAGTATTTCTTTTAACCTGTTGGTAGGCTAGTTTGAACGATGAGCCTGTGGACATGTAGCATGCGTATATGCTTGTATTTCATTGTAATTTCTGATATATAATGGATTTCTTGGGAGAGGTACTGAATCTTTGATTTTTCTTGTCATTCTTCTCAAGTGCAATATAACAATGTAACCAAACCTAGATATTTCAAAGTCATTATTAACTTAGTAAATCTAATCTAAACGGAGATTTATTAGTATTTTTGTTAGCAGGAAGGAATGATTCTGAGATGGATATACGAATGAAGTTATTTACCCCTAAAAGGTCCATTTTACACTTTATTTCAGGCTAGACATGAGCTATTCCCCACTAGTTTTGAAACACTTTGCAATATCTTAAAGTAACTTGGAAGCTGTGTATATCAATTAATTTCCTACCTAAGTAACATAGAAAGTAATTTTCTTTATTTAGCTCTCTTGTGATCACCCACATTGGGTGAGACATAAAATGAGTGTCTTCTAAAATTTGTCATTTGCTAACTTGATTTGAGTTAGTGAAAACTGGTACAGTGTTCTGCTTATTAGTCTCCAGTGTGTAACTTGTGTCTGTTCAATAAACTTGAGCATATGGTGCCACTTATGTGCAAGGACTTTATATTTTCCTTCTATTATGTTGTTTTGTTTTGTTTTTTAATCACATGAGCTAGCAGTAGTGCACTAAGAGGATGACCTCAAAGAGGTGACATACCTCTTTAAAAGTCCACATTCTTAAGAGTGTTAGTTATTTGAAAAAAGGTGTCACAAACAGAGCAAAAGGAAACTAATGTTAAAATACACCAATTACAAATCATAGTATCATAGACATTTAAAATTTTAAAGGGGCTTCCAATTTCAATAATGGCAAAGTAGCTTCTATCAGATAACAATGAATGAAATGAGGAATAAGAAGCAAAAAAGAAACTTTTATTAAAGACACTGCAGATACTAAAAGCAGGCAGAAACTGGAGGGAATTGCTCTCAAGGAAGGGAACCACACTTTTCCCTGAGTTTACGCTCTGTTGTGTGGATGGAATGCAAGCAGAAAAGTGCCCCCTCATTTCCTAGAATGATGGGACTGCCATCATGGCTAGAAATTGAGGGATGGGGGGAGGGAGAAGCCACATTGTGGGAAAGGGGAACATTTTCCCCTCAAAGCCTTGGCTGACCCTGACTCTGCTCTAGTGAGGCCCCAAAGGGAAAACAGCAGATGGAAGTTTGAAAGAACTGAGCAGTTATTCCAGCTACTGTCCAATGCAGGAGAAACAAGAGACTGTAGTTCAAGTCTTACCCAGTGACAGAGCCTTGGAAACACCCCAGTCTTTCCATTGAAACCCCAGAGGATCTATTCCTTGGGAATAAATACTACATCCCAAGATTGATTGATTCACCCTAGGATAAAGGGTAAAACCAGTGTCCCACCCTAACAAAGCATGAAACTAAACTTCCACAAGTTTAAGGTGATCCACCTGAAATTTAATTGTCTGCTCATAAAGGCAGTTACTTTCAGAGGAAGGTAACAACCGAAAGACTGCAGTGTATCGTTCATGAGGTCGTGTGTGTGTGTAAATGGGAAGAAAGGAAAATGTGATGCTTGGCTTTGAGAAGAAATAGTCAACAGAAACAGACCCACAAACAATTTAGCAGGTATGACTTTAAATAACTATGATAAATATGTTAAAGAGTCTATAGGAACACATGAACATTATGGATGAAAAGACAGGCATTTCAAGAGAGGTTTAGAAACTAACAAAAGAGACTCAAGTGGAAATCTTTAGACTGAAAAAATATATCTGAAGTCAGAAATTCATTGGAGGGGGATTACAAGTAGATTGGGTAGGACAGAAGAAAGGATCAATGAACTTAGAGATAGATCAATAGGACTTATCCAAACTGAAGCACAGATGGCAAAAAAAACCCAAAAAACAAAAAACAAAAAAACAGCCTCAGTGATCTGTGGGACAAATCTAGGTGCAAAAGGAGTCTTAGAGAGGAGCGAGAAAAAATATTCGAAGCCAAAGTTTCCAAATTTCATCAAAAAGAGCAACCTGCAATTCTGGAAGCTCAACATACCCTAAACAGGACAATCGCAGATAACACCATCTGTGCGGGTCATGGTCAGATTGCTAAAAAGCACACGTTGGAAGGAGTTTACCTCACTCCCTTCGTACTGTTAACCATGCCCAGAGGGTTCATTACTTGTCTAAAGAAGTTACCGGTAGGATTGGGACTAAAGCTTGCATATTCAAACACCTAGTACGTTATGCATTCTGCTGTGCAACACTGCCTGAACTACTAGTCACAGTTTATAAAATAGATTTGTTATTATCTAGGGGATAGGTTGGGATGCCTGAATATCAATTGATGTACCACCAGTGCTTTTCCAATTACAGTTGACTCTTGAGCAACAGGATTTGAACTGCATGGTTCCACCTATACATGGATATTTTCAATAGTAAATACTGTTGTACTGCCTGATCCTTGGTTGGTTGAATCCCCAAATGTGGAACTTTGGATATGGAAGAACCACAGATTACAGAGCACTGACTATAAATTATACTTGATTTTCGCAGAGAGTCGTAGCCCCTTACCCCTGTGTTCAAGGGTCAACCGGAATATTCTTACTCATTTTCTAAACTGTCCTGAATTGCCTAGAGAATTATATAGTTAGGTTCGCTTTTACACTCAGGTTCACTTTCCTTGTCAACCTCACTTCCTGAAGCATAGCAAATACATAAATTAGTGTTGTTTTAATAGAAGGAGGACTTAGATTTTGAACTTCACACGGTAACTTACCTTCATGTTATTAACCTAATTTTTTTCAAAGTAATTCTCAAAGTTCTTTTACATCATTTCTCAGATATTAGAGTGTTGAAATGGAATCTTTAGGGATTACTTTTTAGTCAATCTTGTAGTCAGAATATTAATTACTTGTTACAAAGTTATTCACAAAAAAGCACTAAGTAATGTACAAATGTAGCAGTATTTAATTTGGAGGATTATGCTCTCCACTTGAGTAATAGAAGTGATTCTTGATTTTGGATAGGGTTGTGGTAAGTTTACCATAGAAAGCAAGAAAGTTCTGGTGGCTTATAAATTTTCTCATCTTTCAACAGTGCAGTGAAAGTTCTTTTTTGAGATTATAAGTGACATAAACCCCTTTAAAATTCAGAAATATCATCACCTGATTGGCAGACAAGTGAATGATTGTGAATTTTTCAGTACACCTTAGTGAGGAAATGAAAGGGAAGAGTTTATTAAAGAATAAGCAAATTTCCTACTTCTTAGTAATGCCAGTTTTGACTTTCTGACTTGAACCTTTACTACTAAACCAGAGCGAAGCACTTCACTGCCATGTGGTACTAAATTACTAGCAAAAATTGAACCTGAAGTTTCTTTTCTCAATCACTCCACAGGTATTCAGTGATTACCAAGTAATAGCGATGACAGAACAGAAACTAATTTTACCATATTCCCACTGAACAGTCCTAGCCTCTCAAGGGAACCCTAAAACAGCAGCAGTATAGGAGTGATTTAATAACAGAGCTGAGAATCTGGTTTACAGACTGTACAGAAATAGTTCCCTCTTCTCACCTCTAATTCTCCAAATCCAGTTCTTAACATTATCTACTCCATATCCTTTCCTAGATCCACACAGGCTTGGTCATTGCATGAGGCTAGTGACCTCATGCCTTGGATAGTGAATTAGTTTTAAATTATTGCAGTCTTTTTGCCGTGATAGGTAACATATTCACAGAATCCGGCATTAGATCATGAACATCTTTTGGAGGGCATTATTATGTCTACCACAGTCCATGGTCTGGCCCTCAAAGATTCACATCAATCTCACACGCAAAATACATTCAACCCATTCCTAAAGTCCCCCAAAGTCAAACCACTGCAACATCAACTCAAAGTCCAAAACGACTTCTTAATCTCAGCAGCTCAAATGTCCCAAATCTCATCATCTAAATTATGGGCAAGGCTTGGGTATGATCCATCCAGGGGTACAATTTGTCTCTGTATGTGAACATGTGAAACTAAAGAAGTTTTCTGCTCCCAACATATCACAGTAAGACAAGCATATGATAACAATTATAGACATTCTGGTTAAAAAAAGGGAAGAAATAGAAGGAAAATAAAAGAAGTCACTAGTCCCAAGCAATTCCAAAATCCAGCTGAGCAATCTATATGTGGTTTCAAAGTCGATGAATTTCTGTGGTTTCAAACTATGTGGTTCTCAAACTCTGGCTCTTGGCTTCACCTTATGAGTCATCATTTCTCCCCCCATGAAATGTAGCAAATGTTTACAGCTGAGTATTGTTATCATTTTCTTCCTACTGATAAGACTGTGGGTTCAGTATGCTTTTTCATTTTGTACACTATCCCTTTAGACTAAGCTGGCAGTGTTTCTGCTGATATAAAATTCACAGGAACCTTACGGATCGCCTGTGTATGTCAAGGATATTTCACTCCATTAGACTAGAGGCTACTCCACAGAGCTTTCCTAAATAATCTCATCTCTATTTTTGGCTTCTGTTGGGTTGTGTGAGGAGAATCTATGAGTCACACACTTAATCTCTTCAAAGAAAAATTTCTGAGATATTAGCAAATGTTTGTACAGTCTCTGTGTTCTTTCTAGAGCAAACTCTCTTTAAAGTAAATATCTAAATCTCTTAATTTTAGCATCTTCTGCAATCTGGATATGTTGAAAATTTCCCAAATCATAAAGTCCTGGCTTCCTGGGTTCTCTTTTTTAAAGATTCATATCTATTTAATGAATTTAGATAGTTAAGGTCAAGACACACAAGAGTGGGTCAGAGGGCTTGGCACATAGGCCCTCAACAGTCTTGTCCCTGAAACAATCCAAGCTTTTGAAAATCTAGATCTGGTCTTGGAGTAAACTCTGGCTTGAGCCTTTTAATCTAGTTTGAGCTGGCTCCATCACTTCCCACTATACATTGGGCCGTCCTAGCTGTAGTGCCTAATGAACTCTTCTACCGAGCTACCATATTTGGAGCAAACTTGGGGGTAAGGGTGGAAGGTACCTGAAATGCCATGGATAAAATTGCACAGCAGGTAATCCATGCATGCTGACCCCAGAGAGTCTTAATGATTTACACGCCTGTACCTGAGAAGGACCTCTAA
The DNA here is from genome assembly GCF_000442215.2 of Lipotes vexillifer. Classification (NCBI taxonomy): domain Eukaryota; kingdom Metazoa; phylum Chordata; class Mammalia; order Artiodactyla; family Lipotidae; genus Lipotes; species Lipotes vexillifer. Next base: position 1,292,859 of record NW_006799230.1, on the reverse strand, counting down.
ACACAGAGTTTAGTGACTATTTGAACCATATGACCCACTTTGGTTAATAATCCCAAACTGTCCCTATCTGTATGGATAACCCTACCGGATAAATGATTCTTAGTCAAAGAAATACAAATTTGAACTTTGTTCAACCCTCTTTAACAGTTAGTCCTTTGGTTTTCAAGCTCAAATTAAATGGCTCACTATCAAATGAAGGCAGCAGTGTTAGAGGAAGAGTCATAATTTAAGGAAACAGTCAGTTACTAAACCTTGCAAATCATATTTCCAAAAAGGTAAACGTTCTTACCCCTTACATAAATATATATCTAATATGTTTAGTATGTTATTAAATCTAACTCACTCTGTTCCTCTAGGAACAATGGTTCAGTATTTGCTAATTGAGTGTTTGCAGTGACTATATAAAATATAACAAGAAAAATAAGAATTGATTACATATAAAATTTTATATACATTATAAAAATATACAAATGAAACAGAACAATACTACATAACATTAATAAAAGAAGTAATGGCTGACATTTACTGAACAGTTCCTATAGCAAGAAGCTCTAAGTATTTATATGTTATCTTATTTTGTTATCTCCTTTAGGCTCTGTTATTTCTCCCACTATACAGTTGAGAAAACTGAGGCCGAGAATCTTCTGTAAATCACATAGCTGTGAGGGGTGGATACCAGAGCCGTCTGACTCTGGGCTCTTCTCCATTAACTAACCGTTCTGCCTCTTAAAATCGATTTGTTGATTTAATCAACCAAGTAATCAGACAACCACTGTTGGGCGTTGTGGCAGGAGCTGGAGATACAGCTGTGAACGTGATGGCCCTGACCCTTGTGGAGCCTACACTGGTGAGGATACAGGCAAGAAAATATCCATTTTAAGTAACAGAGTCCTAAGGGGAAATACAAGGGTCATGAAAGTTCATAGCAAGGGCTCCTAATCAAAGCCAAGGGTGTCAGGGAAAGTACCCTAGAGGAAGTAATACCTAAGCTAACCTTGAGGCTCTGTGGGAGCCTGTCAGTTAGAGATGAGGGAGTAGAGTTCCAGGCGAGGAAATCAGTATGTGCAACTTAAATAAGTCTAGTTCAAGGGAATAAAAGAAATCCTTCCTTTCCCTTCCCTTCCCTCCCCCCGACCAACCCCCATCTCTGTGTTTATGTAGGAAATATTAAAAGATGAGCCTGCATAGTCAGAGGATACATTGTGAAGGGCTTTGTAAATCTGTTGGGGATTTTAGACGTTATGCTAAGAGCAATGAGGAGGTACCAGTAGATCTTAAGCAGGGAAGAATTATTATATATGTATAGTATTACAATCTGCTTTCCGATGGCTCTTGCAGTATATTTATAAAAATGAACACATTCTAACATTAACGATTACATTGTATTAAGCATGAAGAGTATCATGGATTAGGAACCTGAAAATAACTTCCTAGATCAACCAGCATCTTCCATTCCTTTGTAAAACACACTGGCTGACATGTAAAGTACACGAAATTAGCAGGATACCCTTTCCTGAACATCTGCTTGGTTTTGCCCCCACCAGTTGGTCTGTGTCTGTGCCGAAAGTCGGTTATGTTTGTTTACACAGTTGTTTTTGGCAGTTCTATGTGTTATAAGGTATGGATGAAATATAAATTTAAATGAAGTATATTTTTCTATGAAAGCTAAGTTGAATACTAAGTGGGTGAGAAAATGGTAAAATTGGGGAAAAATTGAAAATAGAAGGATTTGGCATTTGAATTGTTTGTCAAGAGTTTTTAAGAACTCCTTCCACTTAATCGAAAACTGCAAATAATAGGGATGCATTGTAATTGTGGTTTACTGCTTCAAACCCTAGGATGTGGTTAGATTTTTAAAAAATTATTGGCCCTACGTCAAAAGATTGGTAAATGAATATATATTTGCCTATTTTAAGATAAAATAAGCAGCATAAAATATATTTAAATTATATTGATTTTTTTTGTCTCGACCTACTTTTTTGATTCACCAACTACTAGCCCTGATTGCATCCAATAATATGGCTTTTGTATATTGCACAGAAATTTAGCATAAACTATATGAGTAATGGAGCATTTAAAAACCATCTAAAACCCATCTTGATTAGCAAAGCTTATTTCTTTAAACAGTCTGTAGTATTGAAGGATTTCACGTCTACCCTCTACTGAGGGCTGTGAAATCAGCAACTTTGCCTCTGGAAGGTCAGCTTCTAATATATTAAAGATGACTTGGCCACCGTAAGGCAGGATGACAGAAATCCTGGCAGCATTCCTTTCCTTCTGATCTGCCAGTCAGGATTCTGGAGCCATTTCCATTTTCTCCTTTCTTTTCTACAGGAGCAGAGGTAAATTGGAGGAAAATGCAACAAAAACAGCTTGATGAAACTAATGAAGACTCTGCATTCAGCCTCCCCCCAATAATTCCTGCTCACACAGGCGAGGCAAAGCCATGATGGAATAGTGGTGTTTAGTGTGAGGAACCTCACTTTGGCATCTCTCTTCAAAAAATTATGTAGCCCACATTATGTAGTTTATTTTCATCTAAAAATCACTAAAAAACAACGCAAGCTCATGGCGAAAGTTTCAAACAGTGCTGAAAGGTAAAGTCACTTCTTATTAGTGTAGCCTTGGGCAAGACAGTTGCCTCTCTGATCTTCAGTGTTTCCATTTGCTAAACAGAATAATGAGAGCTAATTTGTAGGACTGCTTTGAAGATACGAGATAATGTATGTAAAATGCCTGTTATTATTATTAGTTATGGTTATATAGGCACTAGTTTCACACCCTTGACCAAAGAATAACTTTCCACTAGTGAGAAATTTGTTCTTTTGCAGCATGTTGGAAACACTGGGACGAACACACAAAAGAGTGGTGAGTGTGGAAAGGGACTGTCCAATCAGCCAAATCATCTGAATCAACTATGATGGTAAAGGATGTGATGTCACAGATCACATTTACATTATATTATGAGATGTCCCACAGACATTTCAAATACAAAGAGACTACAACTGAACAAGCCATGGCTTATCACCTATTCTGTAGTCAGTAGTACCAGCTAATCTTGATAATGTCATAAGCAGCCACCCAAGATCTCAATCTGGCAATTTGAGTGTCATACTAGATATCTTTCTCCTTTTCTCTTCCTCAGCCAAACAATCAACCATTTTTGCTGATTCTAGCCCTACATACTGAATCTCCCACTCCTTTCTTCTTTCTGGTCTCACAAGCCTTTGGTATCTCCTCACTGGCTTTTGCAAACACCACTAAACTGGCCTCCTCTCTGCCAATCTATCCCTCTTCCTCTTCCATACCGATAGCAAAGTGATCCTTTGAAAGCACAGACTGGTAGCAAGTCCCTTCCCTGATTAATTTCTTTCACTATTTCATAATCACTTGCAATGTAAATTTCAGTTTCCTTATATAGCATCCAAGGTTATTACAGGAGTTAATGTATATAAAGTGCTTGAACAGTGCCTGGACACAGTAAGTGCTACAGAAGTGTTTGCCGTTATTTATTTATTTTTTTTGGCTGCGTTGGGTCTTCGTCGCTGTGCACGGGCTTCCTCTAGTTGCAGAGAGTGGGGGCTACTCTTCGTTGCGGTGCACGGGCTTCTCATTGGGTGGCTTCTCTTGTTGCGGAGCACCGGCTCCAGGTGCGCACGCTTTAGTAGTTGTGGCCTGCTGGCTCAGTAGTTGTGGCACACGGGCTTATTTGCTCCACGGCATATGGGATCTTCCCGGACCAGGGCCCGAACCAGTGTCCCCTGCATTGGCAGGGAGATTCTTAACCACTGCGGCACCAGGAAAGTCCCTATTATTTTTTTAATGACCTGATCTCCACTCTCCTTTTCAATTTCAAACACTGTCAGTCTGTCACAATCATTGCTGACAATTTTCCAAGCACACTGTGCTGTTACACACCTCTAGGCGCATGTGCACGGGCATACACACACACACATACACACACACAGCTACACTTTTTAGATGACCTGGTTACACGCACCTGTGTGTGGAACTCTTATTCTTTAAACCCCACCTTTCCTAGTGTTTCATAGCCCCCATCCATATACCACATTGTTAATTTCTTCCAATTCAGTGCAATCTCTGCATGCTGTAGTGTTTCTCCAGTGGCAGGCACCACCCTGGATTATAATTTGTTTATATGTTCCTCTGTCCTAACAGGTAATGAGCTCCTAGAACGCAGGGATTGTATGTTGCTTATTCCAAGCACCTGACTAAATACTGGCACGTGGTAAGCACCTAGCAGGCATTTAGAAAAATATTTTTTGAGCAAACGAAAAGTATAGACTATAATTAGACAAAACGTAATTAAGAATATTTTACGATATAGAAAGAAATTCCAATTTGGGCAGAAAGAGGAATTTAATCAAAATCTGGAGAGCCGCAGTTTAATTTCTAGCTAACCAGTGATGGCTGTGATGCCCCAAAGCCCACATGGTTAAGAGATCCTGGCTTTTTGATCCGCTGGTGCTGCGTTAAGTGTTGTGGGAGCATAATCAATACACCACCTTCTCTTCTACTTTGCGGTCAGGTGGAGGGAATTTTATTCCACTTTCTGCAAAATTTCCCGGTGTCTCGGTAGGGGCTAGAGGATCTCAAGGTCTACCAGCCCCCAGAAAGGCTCTCCTTTTTCGTTTACCCTAGGAAGCCACCACCAGCACTGCGCCCCAGCTCCCCACCGAGCGCGCGTGTCCGGAGCAGCTGAGCCCGGGGTGATAGCGTAGACGCGGCGCCGGGCGCTGGGCGCGGGGCTCGCCCCACCCCGCCCCGCGCGTCACGTGCGCGAGGATGCTAACTTCCCCCTCCTCCTCCTCCCCCGGCGTCTCCTCCGCCGCCCCAGCCTCCTCCTCCTGGTGAGGGTGTGCGAGGCAGACCGAGCGAGGGGGACCGAGCGGGCGGGCGCTGCCAAAGCCCGCAGCCCCTTGACCAAAGAATAACTTTCCACTAGTGAGAAATTTGTTCTTTTGCAGCATGTTGGAAACACTGGGACGAACACACAAAAGAGTGGTGAGTGTGGAAAGGGACTGTCCAATCAGCCAAATCATCTGAATCAACTATGATGGTAAAGGATGTGATGTCACAGATCACATTTACATTATATTATGAGATGTCCCACAGACATTTCAAATACAAAGAGACTACAACTGAACAAGCCATGGCTTATCACCTATTCTGTAGTCAGTAGTACCAGCTAATCTTGATAATGTCATAAGCAGCCACCCAAGATCTCAATCTGGCAATTTGAGTGTCATACTAGATATCTTTCTCCTTTTCTCTTCCTCAGCCAAACAATCAACCATTTTTGCTGATTCTAGCCCTACATACTGAATCTCCCACTCCTTTCTTCTTTCTGGTCTCACAAGCCTTTGGTATCTCCTCACTGGCTTTTGCAAACACCACTAAACTGGCCTCCTCTCTGCCAATCTATCCCTCTTCCTCTTCCATACCGATAGCAAAGTGATCCTTTGAAAGCACAGACTGGTAGCAAGTCCCTTCCCTGATTAATTTCTTTCACTATTTCATAATCACTTGCAATGTAAATTTCAGTTTCCTTATATAGCATCCAAGGTTATTACAGGAGTTAATGTATATAAAGTGCTTGAACAGTGCCTGGACACAGTAAGTGCTACAGAAGTGTTTGCCGTTATTTATTTATTTTTTTTGGCTGCGTTGGGTCTTCGTCGCTGTGCACGGGCTTCCTCTAGTTGCAGAGAGTGGGGGCTACTCTTCGTTGCGGTGCACGGGCTTCTCATTGGGTGGCTTCTCTTGTTGCGGAGCACCGGCTCCAGGTGCGCACGCTTTAGTAGTTGTGGCCTGCTGGCTCAGTAGTTGTGGCACACGGGCTTATTTGCTCCACGGCATATGGGATCTTCCCGGACCAGGGCCCGAACCAGTGTCCCCTGCATTGGCAGGGAGATTCTTAACCACTGCGGCACCAGGAAAGTCCCTATTATTTTTTTAATGACCTGATCTCCACTCTCCTTTTCAATTTCAAACACTGTCAGTCTGTCACAATCATTGCTGACAATTTTCCAAGCACACTGTGCTGTTACACACCTCTAGGCGCATGTGCACGGGCATACACACACACACATACACACACACAGCTACACTTTTTAGATGACCTGGTTACACGCACCTGTGTGTGGAACTCTTATTCTTTAAACCCCACCTTTCCTAGTGTTTCATAGCCCCCATCCATATACCACATTGTTAATTTCTTCCAATTCAGTGCAATCTCTGCATGCTGTAGTGTTTCTCCAGTGGCAGGCACCACCCTGGATTATAATTTGTTTATATGTTCCTCTGTCCTAACAGGTAATGAGCTCCTAGAACGCAGGGATTGTATGTTGCTTATTCCAAGCACCTGACTAAATACTGGCACGTGGTAAGCACCTAGCAGGCATTTAGAAAAATATTTTTTGAGCAAACGAAAAGTATAGACTATAATTAGACAAAACGTAATTAAGAATATTTTACGATATAGAAAGAAATTCCAATTTGGGCAGAAAGAGGAATTTAATCAAAATCTGGAGAGCCGCAGTTTAATTTCTAGCTAACCAGTGATGGCTGTGATGCCCCAAAGCCCACATGGTTAAGAGATCCTGGCTTTTTGATCCGCTGGTGCTGCGTTAAGTGTTGTGGGAGCATAATCAATACACCACCTTCTCTTCTACTTTGCGGTCAGGTGGAGGGAATTTTATTCCACTTTCTGCAAAATTTCCCGGTGTCTCGGTAGGGGCTAGAGGATCTCAAGGTCTACCAGCCCCCAGAAAGGCTCTCCTTTTTCGTTTACCCTAGGAAGCCACCACCAGCACTGCGCCCCAGCTCCCCACCGAGCGCGCGTGTCCGGAGCAGCTGAGCCCGGGGTGATAGCGTAGACGCGGCGCCGGGCGCTGGGCGCGGGGCTCGCCCCACCCCGCCCCGCGCGTCACGTGCGCGAGGATGCTAACTTCCCCCTCCTCCTCCTCCCCCGGCGTCTCCTCCGCCGCCCCAGCCTCCTCCTCCTGGTGAGGGTGTGCGAGGCAGACCGAGCGAGGGGGACCGAGCGGGCGGGCGCTGCCAAAGCCCGCAGCCCTGGCGCCCGCCGCCGCCGCCGCCGCCGCCGCCGCCCGGACCTCCGCCGCAATATGCCGCCGCGGCCCTCTGGCTCTCGGCCATGGCGAGGCTCAGCCGGCGCGTCCCTTGCACCCTGCTCCTCGGCCTGGCCGCGGTGCTGCTGAAGGCGAGGCTGGTCCCTGCGGCCGCCAGAGCTGAGCTCAGCCGCTCCGACCTCAGCCTCATCCAGCAGCAGCAGCAGCAGCAGCAGCAACGGCAACGGGAGGAAGCTGAGGAGGAGAGGCCGGAGGTGCCCGGGGCATCCTCTACCGTCACTGCTCCCGGTAGGTCCCGGCAGCCCGGCCCTGCCTTTCCTCCTCTGGTCTTGCTGGCCTCCTCGCCGCTTCCCTAGCCAGATGGTTTCCCATTGCCTGCCTCTACCCCCCCACCCCACCCCCAAACGCCTGCCTGCCTGACCCGGATTCGGGCTCTGCTTTGGTTTTGGGAATCTGCCCTTTGGGTGGTGAGCTTTCTGGGAAGCGCAGAGCACTGCAGTGAGGTGGGGAGGGGTCGGGAGGGATAGGAGTGAGTGACTGCCTGGATTGATCTTTTTCTTCTCCCTCCCTTCCTGAATTTTTCCCTCCGCCCTGGGAATGATTGTACACACACACACACACACACACACACACACACACACACACACTTCTCAAATCCTTTTAGCCTTCTGTTCTTTATCCTTTTCTCTCCTAGAGACTGAAAAATCTTGCAGTAGACACCCACACACCCCTTTTCACCATCTCGCTCCGCCTATATATTTAAATTTAGCTCTGGAGAAAAGAAATCTTGGTTTATTTTATTATTTATTTCTGTCTCTTCTTATCCCGGGAATGGTTGAAGGCAGTTTGCAAGAATGCCTTCAGTATAATAAGATGAAACAAACCAAAAACGAAATAGGAGTTTGTGGCTGAAGGAAAGGGAAAAGGAGAGGGGGCTGGATGAGGTGAAGTCTGTAGCAGATGTTAGTACAGCAAAGCCTGCCCCAGAGAGGGGAATCTCCTTACTTGTTAGTAGAAGGTAATGAGGCAGATTCTCCACACTATTCAGCTGAGGGTGAGGAAAGCCCTTTTGGTATACGTGGCTGTAACAGTCCCTCAGTTCCTGCCTGGTTCCCCTCCATTAAAGCTACACCGGTAAGCAAAAAGCTGGATTATCCATTTTAATAGCTTCTCCCTACCCCCCAACCCCAGTCCCCTTCCCTACTGTAGAAGCTGCCTGCCCTTTGGAAAGAAAAAAACCTAAGTGGGCTTAGGTTTCTGCAAAACCAAAGTGAATCATAACATTGGTTTTCGCTTTAAAATCCTGCCTAGTAACGTTATACGAGATGCCGAAAATGAGATTTTAAAGAGTAGGGTTCGGTATCTTATTTTGTACTGCTTGCTCATCATCAAAGAGCAATACTCAGGTACACCAGCTGCGATTCCTGACACAGCCAGAATGATTTAATTTATCAGAGTGCTCTGAGCGTAGGATGAAATCACCAAAGTGTGCCGGAAAGCATGTGTTTCTGACACCCTCTCAAACCATTTAATAACACTTGAGCGTGGCTGAAAGTCCTGAAAGATGTGCTGTGTGTGGTAGTTTTCCTACCTGGCTTTTTATAACTGAAAGTGCTAACCACAGGGTATGGGCGAGGCAGCGGTTAGATATGCTTTTGGGTAAACTTAAGGAAATGAGAGACAGGAGAGTGATCGAGAGCCTGTCTTCATTATGAGAGGGATTTCATAAATGATGAAACAGAAGTCAGAGTGGTGGTGGATTTTATGATTTGCAGTATATTTTTATTTCGATTTATCGTCTTTCAGGAATATTAGTTAAATGGGTTTTGACTACTACCATATAGATAGGTTGTGATGAAGGTTACGAATAACGGAAATAATATGAGAAACTTCTGTATCCAGCGTATGTGTGAAAATATTTGTTTTCTGATATTTGTGATGTAATATTTTTGAAAAGGGTTATTTTGGGGGAAACTAGCAGTTTTTTTATTTACCTATTAGATTAATGGAGATAAAGGAACCATTAGCCAACAGATCAAACTACAGCCTGAAAAGTAACATAAGATGACTCTTGCATTTCCCTCAAAAACTCTAACCCTCCAAGCCAGTGGCAAACAAGAGAGCAATTCAATTGACTGCTGTTTTAGTTACAGGAGTATTCGGGTTGTATAATGAAACGTAACCTATAAACAAATGAACTTAAAATGTTCCTCTGAGCACATTGTGATCTCTAGGTTGAACTGGTCTTCCTGCTTCAAGCTTTGTTCCTCTACTGTCTGTTCTCCTCACACACTTAGTGATCTTTTTTTTTTTTTTAATTTTTAAATTTTATTTTATTTTTTTATACAGCAGGTTCTTATTAGTCATCAATTGTGGCCTCTCCCATTGCGGAGCACAGGCTCCGGACGCGCAGGCTCAGCGGCCATGGCTCACGGGGCCCAGCCGCTCCGCGGCATGTGGGATCTTCCCGGACCCGGGCACGAACCCGTGTCCCCTGCATCGGCAGGCAGACTCTCAACCACTGCACCACCAGGGAAGCCCTAGTGATTTTTTTTTTTTTTCCTAGTGATCTTTTTGAAAACATTAAAAAAATAGGATCATTTCTGCTCACAGCCCTCCAATGGCTTCCCGTCTCCTTCACACTAGATGCCCAGACCCTGAAAATGGTCCACAAAGGCTGAGATCCTCTGCGGCCCTCTCACTCCCGTCTCCCTCAGCTCTGACACTAACTCAGCGCTGGGGCCACACTGGCTCTTTGTTTCTTCAGTTTGCAAGTGGGCTGTGGTGTGGGGCCTTTGCGCTTGTCATTTTCTCTGCCTGGAATTCTGGACCTTCGATTCTTCAGGTTTGCTCCAATCACGCTAACAGAAGCCTTTCCTGACAGCTGTATTAAATAGCCATCTGCATGCCCTTTCCTACTGTTTCTCCTCCATGGCACTTACTATCCTCAGCCCTTCTTGTAAGCCTGTCTCCCCTTACTAGAATGTAAACTCTCTGAGGGCATGAACTTTGCTTTGTTCATTATTACATTGAATTATTACATATATTTCTAGCACCTAGAAGAGCACTTGCTACTCATAGGCACACAGTTTTTTGAATGAATGAATGAATGAACAAAAATGCTGGCATCAAGGATCTCCTTTACTTTATGAGTATATTGTTATAAAGTATATATATTTTGGACTTTTAATTTTAGCTAATTTCAGTGTTTATCTTATGTTCACTACAGAGAACTGCTAGATACAATACTTAAGTCCACTTTTTAGGTTCTCTCAAGAAGATTCTTTACCCAGGTGCACTTATAATCCTCTTATGGGTATTAACATACCTTTAAATAGCTCTAGGAGGGTATTAACATACCTTTAAATAGCTCTGACTGAGCTTTAATTCATTCTTTGCCTCTGTATGGTGCTTCTGATTCTTTGGACATGTTTTGTGAAAAGCTATAGGACTTTTCTCAGGCAATATTTAGAAAACTAATAAGACTTGTTTAGTGACTGTTACATGATTGAGCCTCATAAGTCCATAGTAGAGAAACTGACTGCTGACTCTGGTTACTCTGGATTTTATTATTTTGAAAATTTATGTCTCTTCGTATTGCTGAGAAATAAGAAAGTGAGGTTAAAAGAAGTTGAATATGAGATTTTAAAAAATCAGGATGTAAAAAAAGTAAATTTTCATTTTCTCATTAACTTCTAAAACACCATCCTCAGAGAGTAATGAGAATAAAGACTAAGGTTGAGATCTGTTTTCTCCGGTGTCTGCAGCAGCTCTGATTTCTCCATCTGCACCAGTATTTGTTAGAAATAAATATTTGAGGGATGAGGGAAGAATTAATTTGGGGGTTGGTGGTAGCTGAGACAACCATATCATATTCAGTCTGATGGCCCATTAGATGGGAGGCATGCTGGGGATGGGGGCAAGGGGAGCTGGAGAAAACAACGAGCTCCATTTCAAATTCTCCATGCGAAGCACAGACACTGGGGATCTCCGTGGATTTTTTTAAAAGTCTTCTGAATACAGAGAAAGCCTCTTGAGGGATATATTTTCACAGTATAAACATTTTTGATTGTATGTTTCACTGATCTATATTTTTAAACCTTTTACCTTGGAAAATGTCAAATATATAGAAAGTAAACAGGATAGTATTAAAAAAAGCCCATACCCATTACCCAGCTTTAACAATGATCAAATTCTGCTGTGACTGTTTCACACCTCCATCCATTTCCATTATGTGGGATTTTTGGGGGGAGCGGGGAGGTAAAATGTACATACATTAAAATGTACATACCTAAACTGTACTTTTTTTTTTTTTAACAATAAACTATAGTTTATTGTGTGGGGAAAGTGGTGTTTGATTTACAGAGTTGCCACATTATATATATATATTTTTAAATATTAAAAAAATATATATATCTTTTAATTGATATTAAAATTTTATTATCACTCTATGTTTGCCTTACAAAAATTCTCAAAAGTCATTTTCAAGTGAGCTTATGATTATATACATTTTGTAAGTATTGGTTTAAAAATATCAAAATTCATAAAATGAAAAAAAGCTGTAAAAGCTACTTAATGGATGTCCATACTTCAGATTCTGATATTAACATAAACTGTATTCTCTTGACAAATGGATATACCTATGTAACCATTACCCATATCAAGATATAGAGCATTTATATCACCTTAGAAAGTTCCCTCATGCCCTCAGGCAATCTTTGCTCCTGACCCATTGACAACTGTTCTGATTGTTTTCGTCACTGATTAATTTTGTGTTTTCTAGACCTTCATAAAATAGAACCATATAGCATGTACTTTTTTGTGTCTAGCTTCTTTAGCTCAGTCTAATTTCCATAGGTTTCATCCATGTTGTTGCATGGATGTTCATTAGTTTATTCCTTTTTACTGCTGAGCAGTATTCCATTGTATCAATTACTGCAGTTTGGTGTATCACTTCTGATGGATATTTGGGTTATTTCCAGTTTTAACTATTGTAAGTGAAGCTGCTACATTCTTGTACTTTTAAAGTTAAAGACTTTTTTCATATTCTATGTAGCTGGGACCTACTTAACAAAATTTAAAAATACTGAAATTCAGTATAGAATATTACTGTATACTTTTTATTAAATTCAAATAACTTGATTTAAACTTTGATTTAAGCAAACCTGATTGAAAATCTTCTATCCATGAAAGCATTCGTTTACTTTTTTTCCGTTCAAGGAATTTGAAAATCAATAGAGTGGGACTAGACATTGGCTGTTTTATCTAAAGTACTCATGCTTTGAAGGCCATATTCCCAGATGGGGTAATTATGATTTCTTTCCAGGATTTTAATAACCAAAGGGAGCTATTTCTTGGTGTTGATTACAGGCTGAAAAACACATGCCATTGTGTTGAATTTCAGTCCAGTTTGTTTTAGTGGTGGTTTTTCAGTGTTCTTAATGTGCCTGAACAGAAACAACCAAATATTTTTCTGAAACAAAACTCTTCCCCCTACGTATATAAATATTGAACTTAATTCTCTTTCAGCGTTCTGTCTGACTAGGTACTAGCTGCAGTATTGTTGTCATTCATTGACTTGGCTTAGTGTAATGTGTCTTAATTTCCTTTCCTCCAAGTTGCCTTAGCTAGGAAATGGACATATTTTCCATCTGCTATTGATAAAAAGTATGCTTTGGAATAGTTACCTGGAAAATTCTAAAACTATGAAAGCTATGCATTGTAGTGAAATACATCATAGGCTTAAGAAAACAGCTTCTGTTTGCTTTGAAGATGTCTCTTTAATTGCCCTTTTGTGTAAGCACAACCCGGATGTCCAAGACATATCAGATTCTGTGCCTCTTAAATTTTTTGTTTGTTTGTTTGTTTTTTTGCGGTACGCGGGCCTCTCACTGTTGTGGCCTCTCCCGTTGTGGAGCACAGGCTCCGGACGCGCAGGCTCAGCGGCCATGGCTCACGGACCCAGCCGCTCCGCGGCACGTGGGATCTTCCCAGACCGGGGCACGAACGCGTGTCCCCTGCATCAGCAGGCGGACTCTCAACCACTGCGCCAGCAGGGAAGCCCTTAAAATTTTTTTTTTATGACTGTCTATGTTATGAGGACTAGGCAGTATTCTTAACTACTTGTCGATAATGTCTTGGAGTATAATTAGGCCAGGTCCCTTGGGCCTGAAATGAGGAATGATTTCTGGGTGCCCTTTCATGTAGGGTAGAGGGTGTCAAGGAAATGGCCATTGCTTTCCACGTTAATAACGTGTCAAATCTGTGACCTAGTGAACCTAGACTGTAAAATGTCTCAGCAATGTCTTGGGCTTCTCTGAAGCCTTGAGTTGATAATGCCTGTTAATTTCTCCATGTTAAGTTTCTGTGTCTTGCACAAAAACCAAGATTTAAAATTAATTTTATTTATATGTGACAGAGATTTCAATTGTTATTTAATGTTTTTTTTTCCTCAAGTAGGTTTCTATATCATGACATGAGGGTCTAATTTAAAATTAAACATTTGCCAGTATTATCAGTTATTGTACTTAGTTTAGTTTTGTTCCTGTTCACTAGAGAAACAGCACTTAGAAACTATATAGTTTTAGTTCACTTGTTAGCTCTGCTAAAATTTAGAATACATATATAGCTAAGCCATTAGCAGTTCATATCTGTGGACCTAAATACTGGTTGGGCTTTCAGTGACCACTTGATCAGTTGGAAGCTCGTAGAAATGTCCAGCCTCACCTGGGGCTCATGCTGTAAGACCTTTGGCTTACCTCGGGGGTAAGTGCTCCAGAGATGTTGTAGAATTCCATATTCATTGTTCTTTCTAAAATAAAATAAGACCAGTGTCCATGGTTTTATTCACACCTACCTGTTCCGCCACTTTTTTGTAATAGGAATGTGACACAAACAGAAACAGGATGGGTAGATGGATTATTTGTTTTTTTCTAATGGGTTAACTATAACCAGGAGTTGAATAGAAGCTGCAAAGGTCCTGGATTTTGTGACCCATTCCACCCTTGCCTGTTTCCCACCCCTGCCCCCGACTGCCAGTGTTTTTGAAAATGATAGAAATTAAGCTGTCGAAATATGGCTCTATATAGTTAAATGGATTATGTTTCTTCAAAGCTTGAAACATGCTGCTAATGTTTTCATATTTGTATGAGTAGGATTTGTTTATAAATGTCTGGGTGACTGAGACAGGATTACCAAAAGAATATCCATTTACTGTAAAAATGAAGTAGAGGGAGGCCACACTTTGTGCGTAAGGGGAAAAATGTCACCAAGGATAATGGGTATAGTACGATTTATTTAACTATTTTACTAAGTAAAATGAACCATGCATGGATCAATAAGTGTGTCATGAAGCACAGATTATGATTAATTCAGTTCGTGTACCTGAAGTTAAAAAAAAAATCTATCTGGTCACTTACTTTTAAATGAATTGGTGTATTCCAAATATTTGCATTTAAAAACAAATTACTTCTCCTCATAAAATAAGTACTTTCCAAAATATATTTTACAATATTTTTGTGCTGTTAGATTCTGGACTTTTAGCAGAAAAGCTATGATTTAATATTTCCCCAGATTCCAGTGTTTCTTTAAAGTCATCAGAATTTAAGTCTCATTCATAATCATATGCAAGAAAAGTATCTCTGTACTAATGTATGAAACAACTAATCTGATCTTCTAATGCTATTTATAATGAAATGATGTCTAATATCAAAATATGCAGTAATTTTAAAAAACCCAAAGTTTTCACTTCATAGATTAAAATAAGACTTGGAATCATAGGCTCTTGGAATTGGGATGAGGTAGAAATGACCTTCTCCTAAGTGCTTTGCTCTGGCAGTGTTTTAAAAGTATATAACATAAGCTGGAACACATCCACATCTTTTCTTTTTTTTTTTTAATCTGGTAATTTGTAAATTTTCTTTTTTTAAGACAGTTATTTTTTATTGAAGTGTCATTGATTTACAATGTTATATTAATTTCAGGTACAACATAATGATTCACAATTCTTAAAGGTTATTATACTCCATTTATAATAATTATGAAATATTGGCTATCTTCTCTGTGCTGTACAATATATCCTTGTAGCTTATTTATCTCATACATAGTAGTTTGTACCTCTTAATCCCCTACCCCTGTCTTCCCCCCACCCCTGTAAACACTAGTTTGCTCTCTATATCTGAAGTACTATTTGTTTTATTTTTATTTTAAAATTTTTATTGAAGTATAGTTGCTTTACGATGTTGTGTTAGTTTCTCGTGTACAGCAAAGTGATTCATTTATACATACATATATATTGAATATATATATTTTTTGTTTTTCAGATTTTTTTCCATTATAATTTCTTAACAAGATATTGAATATAGTTCCAGTGCTATGCAGTAGGTACTTGTTGTTTATGTGCTACTCCTAAATTTCTATGTTATTCCCAAATTTCTAATTTCTCCCTCCCCCCGCCTTTCCCCTTTCGTAACCATGTTTGTTTTCTATGTCTGTGAGTCTGTTTCTGTTCTGTAAATAAGTTCATTGTATCATTTTTTTTAGATTCCACATATAAGTAATATACGATATTTGTCTCTCTGACTTACTTCAATTAGTATGATAATCTCTAGGTGCCACATTCACATCTTAAAAGAAATTGTGGTACCACCTGGCAGTTACAAATGCTGATAAAACTGTTACTTAAGGATAATTTGATGATTTTCTTCATAGCAAATATAACTAAGATAAGTGAGCTTTTTAATAGTTTTTCCCTACCAATGGATTCAATTTTGCGAATCAGAATAGTCCAAAAAATGTGTCTTTTTAAATTGCTTCTGTGTCATAGTATTTCAAATAGGAAAGAAGTCTTGTGAATCCATAAAGCTTGGTGAATATAGGGTGTCAAGATGTAAAAGGTGAAGATTTTGGAGGCTCATAAGAAGAGAGAGGTAATATAATTCGCTGTGACAAGTTTGAGGGGAGGTCAAGTAAGTTCATAGGGAGAGAAAGTACTCACAAATGGTGAATCTTCTCCCCTGTTTGTGTAAGGGACTCACTGTCCCTTATACCCTATATGGCAGAGGTTCTAGGGATCCAGTGGAAGGGTGTAGAGGGTTTATGAGCACCCTGAAATTAATGATACAATCTCAGTTATCTAGTGTTGAGATCATCTGTAAGATTTTCAAAGGAATCCTTGACACCCCCCCACAAAAGCTTAAGAAAACCTGCCATGGTTGATTAGACCTTTGTAAGTGGACTCAATAAGAAAAGAACAAAGGTAACGTTCAGACTCAAATAACATTTTTGTGTTTTCTTAACATGTGAGATTTCTGTTATTGTGTACATGTGATGGGTAAAATTAGTAAGCGTGACAGCAACATAACCCGTCCTGCCAGAAGGCCTTAACCCTTGAAGAAACTGATTGCGTGGGATGCACGTACCTTGGTCGATTCTTTCAACCTTTGGCTTTTCTTTCAACCTTTGGCTTTTCCATTCTGTTTGTATAATGTCTGCCAAAATGCAATAATTATCTTTTGATAAACCACATGACTCTGAATTGTTTTATATCCAAGTTTCATTATATAATAACCTAGTGGGATATCTTATACCTGAAAAAACCCTCTGTTCAGAACTTTTTGGCAGTCAACCCAGAAACTCTCTGCATCTGGCTCCTGGCTCTTGCACTGAAGGATAGGGTCACTAAGATTAAGTTAATAATCTTAATAAGGGCTCTGATTACTTTGTGATTCATCCAGTCCCTCAGGCCTGATTATAAACTTCAATGCATTTTAGCAGACGAGGGCCTGCCCTGGTTGTTATTAGCCTTCAGAGAAGGCATTTATAAAAACCTAGGCCATTTCCCACCTGCTGAAACAAGTATTAATCTTTGGTTTTTTAACAGTTTGGGGGTCAAGATAGTAATTTCAGGCTACTGTGATTTATGTCTGTGATTGAACTTGCTCTTTTCATCACCAGTGCTCTTCTCGACTTTCAGAATTAATATCATCTCTAAACTCATGTTTTCCTTATTTACTTTTTTTGATTCACACCTCTCCTGGTTTCACTAATAACTGACTACATTGGAAAAGCTAGATGCTAGGAAGAGTGAATAGCAGAGCGATTCCTTGTTTTGAGGAATGGCTTTATATTGGAAAATTTTTCTTTCATTTGAAAGTCCAAATGGAAACATTTGTATTTCAACACATTCTGATGTTCCAAAGATAAATAATAGCATGTGCTGAGACTTGGAAAGCTACAGCTTCAGAGAATGGCATGGGGGCACAGACAGGGAGGTAAAAAAAGACATAAGCTCCCCCTGACAAATCCATCTTACTGTGGCCTTTGTGTTTCCTGTATGTGAGGACTGGCCCACAGACTGGAACTGTATGCAGGGACTGTATATGGGGCCCTTCATGGATCCAGCAGCTTAGAGATAGATCTGACAAAGGAAGATGAAAATATGGTGACCCAGTTTACTCCCCTTTCTTCCCTATCAATATCCTTTGTCAGTAATACAGTCTCAAGTCTGTAACTCTTGTAATTATTGCATAGCAAATTATCTATTATATTGTAAAATTATACTTAAGTATTATAGGCATAAAATATTTGATACTGTAATATGTAGGTAATTAAAATATCTTTATATTCTAAAAGTAGGAAAAAAATTTTCCATTTAATTTTACATTCTCTCTTCTCGTCCTCCTCTCTCGCAAGGTGATCTCATCCACTCCAGTTGCTTTAAATACCACCTATATGCTAAGACTTCCCAGAGTGCACTCCTGAATATATCCACCAATTATTTTGACATCTTTATATGGATAGATCACAGGTATTTCAGTTTAAGCATGTCTAAGTCTGGACTCTTCATTTCTCACCAGACCTTCCAGGATAAAAAAAGTCCCCTTCTTATTTTTTTTAAACTAGGGTCACCATGCTGTACATTACCTTCCAGAACTTATAACTGGCAGTTTTCAGCTTTCGACCACCTTCACCATTCATCCTTCCTTATTGTTACTAAAAACCCCACTGTTACTAAAGTGCCCCTCTGGCCAATAAGGAGAGTTGAGGGTGCTGTCCTTGCTGCTTTCTCTACCTTCCTCTCCTAGTCTATCACCAAACCCACCAAGTCGATCTGTCTCCTAAATATGCCTCATCTGTTAACTTCATCTTCACTGCCTCTGCTCTAGCCCAGGTCACTCTTACTAGTTCAGGTTAGCATATTAACTGGCCTCCTTGTTCCATTCCTGGTGCTCTAAAAATCCATACTCCAGTTATGGGAATCCTCCCCCAACACCCTACAAATAGTGTTTATTTATTTATTTTCAGGTTAGCATATTAACTGGCCTCCTTGTTCCATTCCTGGTGCTCTAAAAATCCATACTCCAGTTATGGGAATCCTCCCCCAACACCCTACAAATAGTGTTTATTTATTTATTTATTTTTTTTTGCTGTGCGCGGGCCTCTCACTGTTGTGGCCTCTCCCGTTGCAGAGCACAGGCTCCGGACGCGCAGGCTCAGCGGCCATGGCTCACGGGCCCAGCCGCTCTGCGGCACGTGGGATCTTCC
>NW_006799230.1:1130811-1271025 GCF_000442215.2 Lipotes vexillifer | reverse complement strand
GCGGTATGTGGGCCTCTCACTGTTGTGGCCTCTCCCGTTACGGAGCACAGGCTCTGGACGCGCAGGCTCAGCGGCCATGGCTCACGGGCCCAGCCGCTCCGCAGCATGTGGTCCAGACCGGGGCACGAACCGGTGTCCCCTGCATCGGCAGGCGGACTCTCAACCACTGCGCCACCAGGGAAGCCCAGCTCTACATTTTTGATGAAGCTTTTTCAGTCCACAATTATTTTCTCTTACTACATCAGTCAGTCTCTATTTGGTGATTCAGTACTTGATAATATGGTGTTTAGAATTAGTCCCTAATTGTTTCTGATGTGTTTATTTTGTCTTTCTTGCGCTTCTGAATTCCTTTAGAGCATAGATATATTCCTTCATTCGTTTTTACATTCCAGAATACCTAACACTCAGTAAGTGCTCAATAAAAGCATGGCATGTTGATTCATAACATGCATGATAGTATATATTAAGAGAACTATCTAAGAACCAAGGATCTTTTGTTATTCACATTATTCATTTACTCCTCATGCCTGTCACGGTGCTAGACACAGGGTAGGTGCTTTAAAATTCATGTTAATTAAAAAATATTTGTTCGGGCTTCCCTGGTGGCGCAGTGGTTGAGAGTCCGCCTGCCGATGCAGGGGACGCAGGTTCGTGCCCCGGTCCGGGAAGATCCCACATGCCGTGGAGGGGCCAGTGAGCCACGGCCGCTGAGCCTGTGCATCCGGAGCCTGTGCTCCGCAATGGGAGAGGCCACAACAGTGATGAGGCCCGCGTACCGCAAAAAAAAAAAAAAAAATTTGTTCTTAGATTTATGAGTTTATGGTAAATGCTGATGATATTAAAATGAATTTGAAGATGGTGATTCGAATAATACTTTATGATGCTTTAAGATTGTGAACTGTCAGTCAACCATGTACAGTTCTTAAACCCAGAGTACTTTGTCAGAGCCATTTTCTTTCCCTTTTCTATATTTTTGTTTCCTTTTACTTCTACCTTTATTTTTTATCTCTCATTAGCACTTAGTTTTGTCACTTTCTGGTCCATGATGAAAAAACCTCATGCCTCTCACTCCCACTTCCCATTTTTTCTCACTTACATTTCCCCCTCACTTCACAGTACTAATTTAGATGTCCTTAGGTTTCCATAAAGGGATCTTTTTTCCTCCGAATATTGCCCTCAGGCCTCTGACTCACAGAAGCAAATTTCTAAATCTACATTGCAAACAAGTACATTTAATTATTCCTCAATAATTATCAAATAAAAGTTCTGTGTCACAAATAGCATAATAAGTGAGGGCAGTCATTAAAGATTTTATGAATTGCGGTTCATGATTGTAATTTTGGAGGGGAAAGGCCTTGGTGAGTTTGAGCCATGGAAGAAGGCCTGTGTGGCTGCCCTGGGGAGAGTGAGATGAGAGGGTGGGGGGATGGGGTGGTAAAGGGATGCAGGGCTCAGGTATGGTTGGTTATGGCAGCACATTGGCTTCCGTGCCCTCCTACTTGCTTCTGTGATTGATGTCTTTACCAGAAGAGGAATCCTTCTAGGGTGCGTGGTTTGGTGGCTAGACCATGGCCTTTGGAGTTTGAGCAACTGGAGTTCAAAATCTGCTCTGCCTCTTCTTAGGTATGCTCTTGGGCAAACTAATTAAACTTTCTCTGAGACAGAGATAATGATACTTACCTTGCAGCATCGTTAAGTATTACAGTTGATGTATGTGAAATACCTAGAACTTAACAGATACCTATCAATTACTGCTAGTATTAGAGATGATTTTTAGTAAATTAAATATTTCAGAAATATGAATATTCTGTCTTGATTTATATTCTATGGTGGTAAGGATTGAATAAGTAGACAGAAAAGGTAACGTGTCAGTTTTACCACTTTCTAGTAAATGAGGCTGGATTTCTTTTCATTGTTTTATTGCGTTTCCTATTCCTCTAAAGAGAATATGTTTATATAGTAAGAAGTATTAAAACATATCGTGGAATAAAATTTCTGTTTTTCCTTTAAAGCAACCTAGGAACAACATTGTCTTTGGAACGTTACCTCAAGCGAGCAAAATATATCTGAAAGCCAAAATTCAGAAGGAGGGTATTCATCTGTGAGGTTCATGTTTTCACTACTATATTGATTCCTTTTGTTTTGCTGAGAAGACACATTGGCTCTTAAGAAAGGCTGAATTCAAACAGTAGTTTTTATTATTCTTTTTTCTGTCTAGAAAATCTTAACATGAGCTGGAATATTCTCAGCATACAAATAAGCCAGCGGATACTGGCTGTGATCCTTTGGAAAACTTTGTATGGAAAAGATAGTGTTTCTTCTTTATGGAACAAACAGGAATGTTTTGCAGCTCACCTCCTTTCTCTTTTTGCTAGCCTTGGCATTGTGCTGGGGAGTCACATCTGTCCATTAAAATGGTGTGTCTTGAAACATTCTCTTTAGAAAAGAATTCTGCAAAGCAGATGAAATCTTAATTTAGTTTTGAATACGTGTCTCAGAGGAGTAGTAAATTATGTTTCTTTGTAGTATTGCAGTTACTACCCCACAGCAGAGAAGGGCATTGACATCCTAGTGGAGCCAGCTGATTGATTAACGTTATTGATTAGATCTGGAAGATTGTGTTCTGTAAAATTCAAGGCTGATTGAATTCTCCATTGGTATGGCAGTTGCATCTAACCAGTTTAAAATTTTCTAATGTTAACAACATTCACAAGTAAAACAACATTTTAAGGAGTTTTCATTAAAAGATGGGATGAAAGAATGAAATAGAATTATTATAAACTACACATTAAGAGAAAAGGATTCAGAAATTATTTGCCATTCTTCTCTCTATAAGTAGGAAGCAGGAGACAGTCATGAATTGTAAAGGCCAAATAGGATTCATCAGGAGTTTATTGAAAATTCCTAGTCATGATGATACAGTTGTGTTCAAATTTAAGTAGTAAACCAGATGAAGGTTTACAAAGTTCGTAGGACAAAAATAAATCAGAGCAAGTAGTTTAGGAATTATTTTTAGTCCACTTTGAACGTACATGGAAACAAAGGATTCAGCTATGTCAGACTGATTTTTTTTTTTCTCTGTACTTTCAGAGCCTGGCAAGTGGCAGGAAGGCATTATCAACCCTGGACTTGTGTTGGGTTCACAGTAATAGCTTCCTGAATGGTTGGATCAGTGGATAAATGTATGCTTCTTGATGGGTTAGGTGGAATTGATTGACCGGTGTGGCAAAGGCTAATAAGGCGGCTGTGTCTAAAGTGATGGCTGGCTAAATATAAGATTTGATCTCTACTGCTCAGTTCTTAACCTAAAGCAGCTTATGCTATCTTCTCAGGCCTTGTCATAAGAGAAAGAATCAGAAGCACTTAGTTTAGAAGTGGTAGTTTCTTAATCTATTAAGTCCAACAGTTAAAAATTAAATGATATACTGAAGTTCTAAGATGGAAAATTATTCAAACAGTCAGATAAAGAGATGGGCATATAGTCTAACACTCAAAGTCAATATAGCAACTGCAGGTGAATATTTACTATGCAAAGTCTCTTCGACTTTTTGAAGGAACTTTGAAAAATAAGGTTTTCGCTCTCAAGATACTTAACATTTAATCGATGGAGAGGGCATAAACATATGTAAATATAATTTAATGTAAGTTGCCATAATATGCCCCATTAAGAGTTTCAAAGTGCTGTGGGAACCTAAGGGAAGGAGAGACAAACTTTCAATCATTAAGGGACTGATTTCCCAACTGCTTATAGTTTAATTACCTGCTTTTTCGTCACCACAGTTTTAGAGCCTACATTACAGGGGGTGGCTGGAAAGCAATAAGGAGAATGTTTTTTGTGCTGATTGTCTCTCAGTAGAAGGCCAGATGGTAGAAGGAGGAAATAGAAACTAAGATTTTGTTTTGTGTTTTTATATTTACTCACCTATTCACTGTAGGAATACATTTTCCCACTTCTGTTTTTATTTTTTACAATTTCATCTTAATTATAAAAGATTTCAAACATATAGAAATATAGTCTATATAGTTTCATCACTGAAATTAATCAACTATTAGCCTTTTGCTGTATTTGTTTCAGATTTCTCTGTCTTTTTTTAGGAAATAAAAATTAAAGATCAAATCAAGCCCCACTTTCATCCCCTCTCCCTCATTATCCAGAATTCATCACTATCCTGAAACTGGTGTTAATCTTTCTGTTTCAAAAACTGGAACAGATGTGCACACATATTATACATATCCTTTAGCAGTTTGATTTTTTTACTCAATATCATGTTCATTGTTGATACATTAACATCTCATTAATTCAGCTTAATTGCTACATAATATTCCATTGTATAAAAAAGCCACAATATTCCATTGTATAAAAAATATTCCATTGTATAAAAAAGCAGTTAGATTTTATCTAGTGTTTTTTCAGTTTTCAATAAGCTTCAAGAAATATGAGAAAATTTAAAAAGCACCTATACTTTTTATTCAATATGTACAGTTATTTGTATTTGGTGCATAATAATTATTTAAATATGTATTCTGTTCTCTTTATTTATGAAGTAATACAGCTTTCAAAGCATTCAAAATGAAAGCAATTCATAAGGAAAACGATTCATGTCATACCTAGTATTTGTGTGAAGGATGCGGTGCTAGGCTTGGAAGGGTGTTAGCAAAATTATTTTTTAATGTGGTAAATATTACTTTCGATGTTTGCTTAGGCCTGACACAGCATGCTTTGTGTCGAAGGATGAGACCACCATTCAATATCTGAGACAAAAGCAAAATGCTGAATTTGTTGCATGCTTGATAGGGAGAGCTATGTTGGTCGGGCACAGTTTTTCTCAGTAGAGCAGGAAACTGACCTTACATGGAGGTTTTTGAGGAAGTGTTGAGTTCTGGGATTGGTGGGCTTTCAGAGGTGTTGTGGGATGACGTTGGCAGTGGAATCTGGCTTCTCTGGTGAGGCTTTTGCTGTTTGGGTGGCAGGGCAGAGGCACAGTCGTTGGAGTGAGTCTGCTCCCGATTGGCTGATGCTCAGGAGTGTTGGTCACTGAGTGGTTGCCTTACAGAGGGGCGTTCACTGAGGCAACTTGTCAATGTTTGATTGGTTAAAGGAGTTGCAAACCAATTCTGTGAAACTGAAGGCCCCTAACTTTGGTGCCCTTTCTCATGCTAGTCCTTCTTCCTGATGTGTTCTTGCGTCAAGTCTGTATTTTAAAATTTAGCTACTCTTTCGAGTTTAGCCTCAGTTAATTCCTACTTGAAAATACCTCCCATTCTCACTCAGACTTCATATTTCCCTTTTCTGCATACCTATACTTCATATCATTTTTGTATATGCCTTTCCTGCTAGATTTTGAACTGTTTCAGACCTGAAACTAGGTACTATTAAATAGAATAGCATAAAAATTTAGCAGAGCATAGTTTGATACAAAGATGGTGTTGAATAAATAAAAGTTATGATATGTGCTCCACTGGATTTAACCTGATGCCTGGTCAGTATTCAATAACTGCTTACTCAAGTGAATTTCATCTGGAGTTTTGAAAATATTGTGATGCTACCTATGGACCTTCCTTTCATACAAAATGCATACTGCTTTACCTCTTAAGATCTTTTGATTTCATGTTATTTTTTTCACTGAAAAAAGAAATTAATGATTTGTTTTGCTTGAAATTTCCAGGCCAGTATTTTGCCTCTCTGCTAATACTGTAAAGTGCCTCCCATTCAGGCTGTAGTAGTCATGCTATGGTCATGCTTTAGGCACTCGTTCTTCAAACACCTGAATTTCTGTTTACTGGTCAGTATTCCTTTCAGATGTCTAATTAAAGGGAAATTGCTACATTTTACTAAGTTGTCAGAGGATCATTGGAGAAAATTCTGGTACTCATTCTGTTTAAATCTAACCACTCTCCCCACAGGGTGGGTCTCATCTGCTTAAACGAAATGCTGACAGTAAGTTTAAGACCCTTTTAAAAAAGCCATGCTGAAGCATGTATCTGGCAGGTTCTGAATAAGTTCCATTTTCTCTGTACTGATTTAGACATATTTTGCATGTAGAAAGAACAAGGGGAGAACAAGGAGAATATCTTCTGAAAAAGGGAAAATGGTTGTTTTATTAAGTCCTTTCCACTTTATTTTACCGTGAATAAAGTCTATAAATTCACCAATGCCATCCCAAAACAACAAAATAGGTAGTATATGTTGGGCTCTTTGTCGGGCTATTGTTTGTCTAGTTTTGTTCATAAGAAAGCTCTCTCAACGTATCAAGAGGGTGTGAAGAAAAAAAACAATAACAATGTTAGGAATTAAATTTAAAGTAAAAGGAAAATAGAATAAATGATTTCAAAACTTTACTGAATATTTTTCATGGTAACTCCCTGGGGAGACAGGAGCAGTCATATTGATATATTGACTACAGTGAAATAAAATATGAATACTCTTCTGTTTATACTATAAATTGGTATCATTCTGGAAAGCAGTTTAATAACACATATCAAGAAGCTATAAACAGTTTATACATTTTGGCCTATTATTTTTCCTCCCAAGGAAATAATTGAAAATTCAGATGGAGATATATGTAATGGATTTTAATTAAAGCATTGTTTGCAAATGAGAAAAATTATAAATGACTAAACATACACTAATGGGAGAATAGGTAAATGAACAACAACCCATAGAATATTCTTCACTAATGAATGTGGTAATTTTGAAAAATACTTAATAGCATGGATACATGTTCACAACACAATCTTAACTGAAAAACACAGCATATGACATTCTTTATTTTCTTTTTTCTTCTTACTATAATGCATGCTCACTGTAGTAAGTCACATCACATGTTGTAGTAAGTCAGATAGTATCACCCCATGACCCAATTAATAATAGTCAGTGTTAACAATTTGGTCAGTTTCCTTCACACCTTACTTCATACTTATAGAAACATATACACAATTATATACATATATACAATATGTTTTTAATTTTATAAATCTATTTATAGATTTTAAAAGTACTGGGTGGAATCCAGTACTGTATGGAATCTAGTACTTTTAAAATCTATAAGTAACTTGGATGGAATCCAAGTTATTTCTGAGAAATTGGATTAGGAAATTTTTTTTCTTTTTCTGTATTTTCCAAATTATCTATATAGAACATTAAAAAAACACTGAGTGAAGCCATACCTGAGTTAACCAGGTATTTTGAATGTGAGGACAGAGATAAATGATTAAAAAATAGCAGGTATCAGTGATTTAAAAAATACCCAAAACAACCAACAATAACTATTAGTAGACGTAGCCACCAAAGTCAGCTTTCTTTCATGTCAGTATCCCACGTCTCTGATTCTCTGGGGTGCTCGTGCAAGCCATGGAATAAATGTGCATGCCCATTTCAAAGATAAGAAGTTTAAATTCTTTTATAGTAAAGGAAACAGAATACTTGAAGAGGATGGCTTTAGGTCATGACCCTATCCCCTTGGGATATACTTATTGTTTAGGTCAGTGGTTCTCAACCTTGGCTGTACATTAGAACCATCTGAGACCTTATGAAAATTTGATTCCCTGGACTGCATCTGCAATGATTCTGACTTAATTGGACTGGGGTGGGGCCTGGAAATATACTAAAGGTTCCCCGGGTAATTTTCATGTCTACACAGGGTTGAGAACCACTGTCCTAGGCCAAGAGAGTTGCACATGCTGGAAAAGGTAACAGTAGTAGCACATCATGCAAATTGATAATTTTGAGGCTTTGTTAGATTTTCATTTAATATTTCATGTATTTGTTTATTCAAGCAATCAGTCACACATTCAGAAAATAATTGAGTAGACACATGCATGTTTACAATTCTAAATGTGTTTTTTCCAAAGAACAATTGTTTTCTGGAATGTTCTTACTAAGACAAAGTGAACAGGCACTTGTAGAAAGATGGATGCTAAGAGTTCACATGTGACTTGTTTCTTGCCTAACATTGTTAATCAGAATAATTTAATCATACAATTCTCTTAACTCAAACATCTTATGTGCACTTTTTTTGGTACTATCACTCTTTTCATTTGATTCTCTCAGGTACATATTTGAAGGCAACTAATTTCTTTGTATCTCTCACAGTGACTAGTACAGATCATGCATATTGTAGGTGCATGTGTAGTGTAAAATGACTGCTCAAACCCAGACTCTGGAACTTTCTTGGTTCACAGTCCTTTTAGTGCCTCAGTAATTTTTTTTTTTGTGGCCGGACAGCAACTTCTAACAACTTAGTAGTCATTTGAAAAAAAAAAAAACATATTTGCTAATTACTTAGTGGGATGTACTTGTCTGTTAGACACTGCACAACTTCTCTGACCCTGGAGTGAGACGGAACACTGCCATCCTCATTTCTGTTCAACATTGGTTTTCATGCAGTGTTTACTTTTTAGCAGAACAATCACTGAGCACTCAACTTCACAAAGATCTCATGTCATTGATTTGAGTATAGAATGTTGAATTATGGACTCTCAAATTAGTTTGCTTTCATGAAAATTTAAAATATCTTCTGACACCTCTGAGTTTGTCGTGTCACCTTTGGTGGCTTCGAGCATAGTTTAGGTTATTGTGGCCCCAAATCTGGGGCATCTGATGTTGTTCTCTTATAGGCACGACAGAGGATTTGTCTACTAAGTTTTTGTTGATTATGTTGTTTGCTTTAGATATCCAATTGCTAAGCCTATGCATACATTCTAACAGAAGACCAATCATAGTCTTTCTTTTTTATAGCATTAAGATGTGGAACCACTAAAAATAGATACTTAAAAAAAGCACTTGGATTCAAGGCACTGTACTAATAAGTACTTTATAGTATTATATTCTTTGATTCTATCATGTTTTTGAAATTGAACGATCTCACAAACAATGGTAAAGAAAACTTCCCTGCTGCAGGACAGAGAGGAATAGGCTGTCTGTCCTGTTGTGTCAGGCTTAGAGATAGTGGTCTTTGGGCAGTGCTTGACTGTTCTCTTGGCAGGAGGTGGAGGGTGCTGGCCATTCCAGTTGGGATGGACCATGACCCTACCTTAAAGCCCATTCTGGAGAAATGTGCTAACGTGGGCTCCAGGAATGAGTTCTCTCTTACGCCAGGTCCTCTTGCTTGGAGTTGTGCAGCCCAAAATAATAATCACACTTTACAATTATTTGCTCTTTGGAGTATTACATCCTTTCTGGGAACTTGGTGGGGAATATTTTGGGGGGATAATTTGAGGGAGACATTTTTAGTTTGGTAAGCTAAATCTTTTTCAGGATATTAATTATATAAATAGCAATAGCTTGATTCTCCTTTTGGCCTGGATGACATAGTCCTTTCCAGACTTCATCCATCAATTTTACTAAATTAGGGATACTTAAGGAAATTGAGTCATTAAGTTGCAAAGGAGGCTAGAGTACTCTGTGTTCAGTTCAAAGAGTTCATACTTAATTCATCCCCAAGCGGGTATTGTACACCAGCTAACACATCTAACCCGATTTCCACTGTTACATTCACGAGAGGGTACATTCATTGATTGTTGGTTCTCTAAAGGTCTTCTCTCTTGTATACGATCATTAATATATTTGAAATACCTAAGGGAAAAACATTTACCACTCACAGATTCCTAATGGACTGCTCCTTTTAAATAGTGTTTTATTAAGAAACCTCAGTCTGTGTGAAGTAGATTTTGTAACAACTTTATATTTTTAAATTCTTTAACTATTTTCCCAAATGGGTTTTTTTCCCCTTATAGCAATCTCTTGTTTTCACCCAGATTGTTTCCATTTTTATTGTCAGCTTCAATTTCGGCTCCTTGATGATCTGCTACAGAGATTTTTCCAATTAATTATTTAGAATTGGGTAATAATTGGTAGAACTTAATCTTCATTTAATTGGTTTTCTAAGGAAAAGCCACAATGGTTGCCCTAATCTTGTTTCGTAAAGTTCTTTCTCAACATCACAAGAGTGAACATATCTGTTGAAGAAGTTATTGAAAGAAGAACTGGTAAAGAATCAAAGAATCTGTACTTTGCTTAAAGTACATAACTTACGAATGTTCTCTGCACAGAAATGGTTACTTACACATTATCTCCTTGCCCCTCCCTCCACTGCAAGACTTATGTACTTCATATCACACACTTGCATCCTCCCTTGCAGTTATTAAGTGGACCTCTCTGGGCATGGCTGATGCGTTTATTTTTCATGTTGCTTTTTTCTCTTTATCCTTTTGCTGTTACAAATCTTAGTTGTATGACCTGCCAGTAAGTGGTACCTTTTGCCTTCTGCCGAATCACTGAACGTGAAAGTGGTCTTGGGACCCCTGAGACATAGAGCAAGAAGGACTGGGAGGGTAGGACTCATGAGAAGTATAATTTTGACACAGACTTTAAGGAGGTGAGAGTAAGCCATTTGGATATGTGGGAGGGGGCGGGGGGTGGGGGATGGGAGAGAGAACTCTAGGCAGAAGGAACAGCTTGTGCAAAGACCCAAAGGTGGGCACTCGCCTGGCTCAAGGAAGTGCAAGGGGCCGATGGGGATCAGAGGAGTGAGGATGGAGTGGGGAGGATTAAGCTCAAAGACTCAGTGGGACACATCATCTCAGGCAAGGACCTTCTTGAGGGAAGGGGATGATGTCAGTCAGCATATGCTTACTGGGTAAGTCACTAAATTCCCATCTTTCCTCTAAGGAGGAATATCTGCTTCTCATGTTTTCTTAGCTCAATCATTTGTTTTTGGTGGAGACTTCACATATTCTGTTTAACCTCATTGTTCTTTCCTCAGTCTTTAACATTTTTTTTGCTGATTTTTCTCAGGAAAAGAAATCTCACTTCCTTTCTCTCAGTCTTTTCATCTGTGATGCCATTGGGCTGTCAGTTCTTCTGTCACTCCATACTTAGCGCCTTCGTATATAGTGTATGTAATTAATGCATGTTGGGTGAAATTTGTGAGTGAATGAATAATTGTGATTCTGAGGCAGGATGAAAAATTGAGAAGACAAGATAAAAGGATGAGAAATGCCTGTGGAGTGAGCTTGGGCAATATGTTTTAGGATTTTGATTTGTTTATTTATCAGACTGATTTATTTCTACTGAGGGAAGGGGCCCTTTGGGTAGGCAAGAAGGAACTGAGTCCAAGCACTGTGTCCAGTGGTTCACTTTCTCATTTGTTCCCTATTCAGTCATCTGCAATGTGCTTGTTCTTAAGTTATAAGGACTCTTTTTTATGTCATTCATTTCATTAGTTTTGGTGAATCACACTCATTTAAGATTCTGGTCCTAATGGAGAAAATGTGCATTTTACTTGGTCTATAACATTTTTCACCTTTGGAGATTGTGTCCTTATTCTATCTCTGTAATTTCTTCTTAGAATTGACATTTTCTCTGTAATGAATATTAGTGCAATAAATTTGTTTTTGCTTCAAACAGGCACAGATTTTTTTCTCTTAAACTCCACAGCCAGTAAGAATTTTGGATCCAATCTGATGCTTAAGCAATGAAAAGGAGGCTTTTCTAATTTATTGAACTTTTTCTTTAATTCAGCTCCCTTTTGTTCCTTTAAAAGAAGGAGGCTGTGTGTCCATATTTGAAATGCTGTAAAGATTAAACTGTTGAAGCCCTTTCCACCCTGCTTTACAGAATGTGGAATAATATGTTCCTTTCTTTCACAAGCCCCTTTGTTGTCCTCACTCTTGCCCCTTTGTTGTCCTCGCTGTTTCCTAAACTTTCGGCCCTCCTTCCAGTTAAATAGGGAAATTGTGCCGGTACCCGGGAGAAAGAATTTTAAAACTACTTTGTTGGTATTGTTTTGCAATAGTGAAAGTAAAGTTAATCTTTGATGTAATACAATTGCATTATATTTATTTAGCAAGTTTTGCTACTTATGTGTTCTCTAGTCAAAATTTCCAAGTTAAATATTCTTAGAAAGAAGGAAAAGTCATATTAATTTCCAAAAGGAAAAGGAATCGTAATATTTGGTTTTGTGATTATTGTAATAATCTAAAATATTTCTTATTGGCAACTGTGGGATTAAGCTCAAAATTTCACCAAATACTGGGGCTGGAAAGCTGGCTGTAATTTCACGTGGCTTCTGTAGAAATCCTACAATTATCATTCTTTCCCCCATTCGTGGTCACTTCTGATCATCTCTTCCTCTCATCCTTCATTTCTTCTCTTTTTCCTGCTCTTCTCATCTTCCCTCCCTTCCTCCCCACCCCTGTTGCATTCATCTAGAATCTACATGCTAAACTCTGGCAAAACACAAGGCTGAGTTTGAAACAGTATTGGCTGTCAAGGAGATTGTTCTCACAGAGAAGACAAATGCACAGAAAGTAAAACATAACACCATAATACACTATGTGCTATCAGACGAGTCAGTACAGAAGAAAAGAGCCCATCTAACTGGGATAAAGCCACATTTATTTGAAGAGTGTCATTTGACCTAAACTTTGAAGGATAGCTTAGGATTTTTGATGGGTAGAGATTAAAATTAAGATTTTTTTCAGATAGAAGAAAGGAATGATATAGCAGGAGAGTGGGTTGGTCTTGGATAGTGACTAGTGACCCATTCATGTGACGATATAGAGCAGACTTCTGCAAACTTTTTCTGTAAAGTGCCAGAGAGCAAATAATTTCTTCGTAGACCATATAGCCTGTGCTGTTGAAGCAAAAGCAGCCATAGGTAATCCATAAATGAGTATATTGGCGGTGTTCCAATAAAACTTTATTTATAAAAACAGGTTGCAGGTCAGAGTTGGCCTGCAGGCTGTAGTTTGCTAATCCCCATAGAAGAGTGGTTAGTGGGAAATAAGGCTGGAATGGAAGGTGGTAGCCAGATGTCAGCTTTTGAATGCTAGGCTAAAGACTTGGGAATTGATTGAAACTCTCTTTAGTGAAACCATAATGATGTCTCTACTAAAGGCTTTAAATACCTTAACATTTAAATGTGGAACCAGATGTTTTCTATTTACATCCTAAGATATCTGTATAGCTAGCTCTATACCAAGATTTCTCTGACTGAATATTTTGTATGAAAATGGTGGGTGGAGAACAAACTCTAGGCCTCTGAATGCCCCCAGTAAAGTTTGATTTGAGTCATAACATCTTTTGGGTTCTCACCATAAAGTCTCCACTGGAATGGACCAAAAAGTCAGATCATGGAAAACAGGAGAGAATGAATGGGCAGGCCCTTTGGAGATCTGAGCTCAAAATGTCCAGTTTCCCTGTTCAAAAAAATGATAATGTGAACTGATTCCAAAATAGATATGAGATCCACATTTTTTAAAAACCATTTTATTGAGGCATGGTTGACATGTAAAGGCTGTAGATATTTAATGTATGTAACTTAATGAGTTTGGGGATAACTATACACCTGTGAAAACATCGCTACCATCAAAACCATAGACATATCCATCACTTCCCAAAGTTTCTTCCTGCCCCTATTATTATTATTATTTTGTGGTAAGAACACTTAAAGTAAGATCAACCCTCTTAGGAAATGTTAAATATATAGTACAGTATTGTTAGCAATAGGCACTGTGCTGTATACTAAATCTCTAGTATTATTTATCTTGCGTAACTGAGACTTCACACCCTTTGACCATCACCTCCCCATTTCCCCCTCCTCTCAGCCCCTGGCAATTACCATTCTAATCTCTGCTTCTATGAGTCTGAGTATTTAGTTTCCACATATAAGTGAGATCATACATTATCTTCTTCCTGTGTCTGGCTTATTCCACTTAGCATAATGTCCTCCAGCTCCATCCATGTTGTTGCAAGTGGCAGGATTTCCTTTTTTTTTAAAGGCTGAATAATATCTCATTGCATGTATATACGGGTTTTCTTTATCTGTTCATCTGCTGATGGACGTTTAGGTTGTTTCCATATCTTGGCTATTGGGAATAACGCTGCAGTGAACATGGGAGTGCAGGCATCTCTCTTTGAGACTGATACTTATAGGAATAGTTACACACGTTGATTCTGAATTTCTACATAATTTCATAGAAGATTGTATTAGGTACTATAGAAAGTTGTCCTTGGTTTCAATATTGCCTTTTTAAAACTTCCTCTATAGTAATATCAGACAATTCTGCAGTACTGTTTTTTCACGTTTCCTTAGAATCTTTCTCAAGGTAAGGATGTATCATATTAATCTTTGCAGCCCCATTACCTAGCTAGTGCAGATCTGGCCAAAGTCAGGCAGTCAATAAATATTTGTTGAATGAATCAATGTAGTTAAACATTTCTAATTGTTCCCAACCAATTATTTAATTTCACTATATTTTTGTGTTCTTTATTTTTTTATAGCTCTCATTTAGAATGCATAAACCTCAAAGTTTTAAAATTTTCATTGTTAAAATATTTTATTAAATTTTATCTGTGATCTGTTTATAAAAACTTTATCTACCTAGTATATTTTTAGCACTATATTCCTAGAGAGGACAAAAGTTGTATATTAAATTATTGTAGATGCTTGAAACATAATTGAAAAGAAGTAGGCTAGTTTTTGTACTGGAGAAATCTGAAATGTAGCCTACATAATAGTAACAACATAATAAGATGATGTCAGATTCTCTTGAAAAGAAGTGGGGCTGTAATTCCTCAGCCCACCCCACTCCAGATGTCGTCAAATAAATAGCTATTCTGGACTTTGATTTACCTATCTATATCCTGTAGCAAAACCATAATACAGTGTTGATTCTAATATGCTTTTTCAAGAACATTTCTTTATACCTATTCAGTAGTCTTTTGAATTTTACTGATTCTCATTACTTAATGCTTCTAATCATGTGCTAAATAGTTAAATCTTTTCCAGCAACCTCGACCTTGCTCATGGGTGTGTATTTTATTTTTCCTTGTTTCTCTCAACATTTAGATTATATGTTTTCTTAGGGTGCAGTTGAAATCATTTGATACTGAACCATTTTTAAACCAATGGTGACATACTGAAAAGAAAATTATGTGGGCAAGACATAATGATTATAATTACATGACAGGGAAAATAATATGGGCATGGAAAGCTGAAAACTACAATGGAGGAGTGTAGGTAGATTATGGAGACAAAAGCACCTCTGGTTGAAAAGCATATATTTAATCACACAGTCTGCCCCGTCTAAATGCCAGAGTATTTTTGTTGGAGAAGAGAGCTAGTGAGGGGGATTATTATGGATATATATTACTTCTGGCTGCCAGTGCTGTTTGCCTGGTCAAACTTGACATCACAGAAGTCAGAGGCATCCTGTTAAAGTCAATGGCAGGTAATTCTTTATAACTTTTTATTTGAAGGAAAAAGAGTTGTTTGTGCCTCTTTAATTGCTGTAACTAGACTTTCAGCCAAGATTTTGTTTTTCGAGTTTTTTTTTTTTTTAATGCTATTTTTGCTACTCCTTATGTCGGGGCCAGAAAAACCAGGCTGAGAGAGGGAATGAGCAGGTCAGAGAATCAGCAAATGAGCACTTCCTTCTCTGCACTGGTTGGGAGGAAATAAGTGAGCTAGTGAATATGATGGAAACCAAATTCCTAAGGCTTTTCAATGAGAAAGAATGTGGAGTAAAACACATGGTACTTGGAGTAAAATGAACCTGTTAATCCTGCCTGTAATTTATTAGCTGCTCAACTTTAGCCTCGATTTCCTTGCCTTAAAAGGGGGAAGTCTTGCAGGTTTGTATTAGGATGAAATTGGACAACATGTGTAAAGTTTCTAGAACTGGGCCTGAGGGAGCAGGGTGTGTGTGTGAATGTGTGTGTATTATACAAATAACTAGTTTTTCCCATTTGAGCTAGAGAGGACAGTGCTGGTCAGGCCTACAGTATGTCTTAAGTCTGTTAGGCAATCTAAGGTACAGATATAGGGGATCTCCACAGACAGGCTATGAGTGTGATAGCCAAGATTTGAGCTTTGCAAATTGTTTTTTCTGAATTTGATACTCATTTTCTCATCAAATTTATTACATTAACATTATTAGCACATGTGGAAAAAAATCGTCCATTCTGGATTAGAAAACATGAATCAAACCCAGCTTCAGAATGCCAGGAGGCTTTAGGGTGTCTTATTTTTGGCAAGTGTACTTTTACAAAGATGAAACATATGGAATATGCAGAGTTTTTTTTTTTTTAATGAGTTTAGCTTAAGGTCTTACTACACATTGGAGTTTGTCTATAAATCCAAAGGCTCTGAGAATTTCTAAAATCTTTGGAGCAAACAAATTAATAAAAATTCCCTGTTGAGTCCCATTCCTGAAAATGCTGTTGAAGGAACCATTGTAGGTACATTTGATTTGAATAAGACCCATTACCAAATTTTAATAGGGAATGTTAATTCTCTTATCTTCTAGTTATGTGCAGTCTCCCTCTTATGTGGTTTCTCATATTTTTGGTACATTAGCCTTGCCTCCTTTGCCTTGTCTTATAAAAGATAGGGTAGCCTATTAAATAAAATATATATTTACAGTTGTATCCCATGTCATTTAATGTACTTGCTTTGGAAGCAAGCAACAGAACCCAACTCTGGCTACAAGATTCGGGGGAGGGATTTTGATATAGCTCACAGATCAGCAAGAGGGACAGTACAACCCAGCTTCTGGAAGGAAAGGGACATGTAAACACTGGAAATCACAGAGAGTAGGAGTTCACAGACTCTCTCAGATGATTCAGTTCCAGCAACTGTTAGCCTCTGTGTATCTTTATTCACATTTTGAGGGCCTGACAGACTGTCTGGCTTGCATTAGTTAGATGCTTTATGCCAGTGGCTCAATAAATTTTGTCTAGGGGATTAGGGGCAAGTGACTGGGGGAATTATTTTGAATTGAGCAGCAGCTACTTGTCCTCTACACATAACTAGTGTTTTGTACTAGGTGGCTCTATTCAAGGACGTTGGTTTAGAAGCCCATCATGCCCTCTTTACATATGGCAACCTTTTACTTTGTAGCAATATTGCAACTCAATCATTGTTGACTAGGATTTTTTACCTGACGTGATGTTCTTGCTAAAAATTCTTTTAAAAAAATGGGTTTGTTTACACAAATGCATAACAGCATAATTAATCCTTATTGAATTACTCATGTTAATGAAGTGGCCTCCAGTTGTGAAGTAATAATTTTTGTTATAAATAACGATCCTAACATTAGATTTGACAACCAAACACTGTACTGAGCACATTATTTGCATTATTTTATTTTACTAGCTCAAAATAGTTGCTCTCTCCTGATTTTACAGATGAGCAAATGGACCGAGAGGTGAGTAACTCACCCAAAGTCACATATCTAGGGAATGGCAGAGATAGACCATGACTGGCTGCAGAGCCCATTTATGGTAGAAGATAAGGCATCTTTAGCAAAGGTGTTATGATACAGGCTTTGCAAAGGCATTTCCATGATGGTAAAAGTTCTTTTGTAGCCAGACATTATCATTGGTAAATGCATGGACACATTGTCAAGATCTATAAGGCTGGAGGTTTAAGTAGAAAAAGCTTTAATTCTTATTTTCTTGACTTTATTATTTTCACATGTTGTGTCTATATATTTAATGGATAATTTTTTTTATATTTTAGAAAAAGATTTGTTTTTTTTTTTTTTTTGCGGTACGTGAGCCTCTCACTGTTGTGGCCTCTCCCGTTGCGGAGCACAGGCTCCGGACGCGCAGGCCCAGCGGCCATGGCTCACGGGCCCAGCCGCTGCGCGGCATGTGGGATCCTCCCGGACCGGGGCACGAACCCGTGTACCCTGATCGGCAGGCGGACTCTCAACCACTGCGCCACCAGGGAAGCCCCGGTTTGTTTTTTTTTTAAGTATAGTTGATCTACAATATTAGTTTCAGGTATACAGCATAGTGATTCAGTATTTTTGCAGATTATGTTCCATTATAGGTTATTACAAAGTAATGGCTATAATTCCTTATGCTATACAATACCTTCTTGTTGCTTATCTATTTTATATATAGTAGTTTGTATCTGTTAATCCTATACCCCTAATTTGTCCCTCCCCCTTCCCTCTCCCTT
This sequence comes from Lipotes vexillifer, assembly GCF_000442215.2. Taxonomy (NCBI): domain Eukaryota; kingdom Metazoa; phylum Chordata; class Mammalia; order Artiodactyla; family Lipotidae; genus Lipotes; species Lipotes vexillifer. Next base: position 1,253,053 of record NW_006799230.1, on the reverse strand, counting down.
TTGATTACCTTAAGTTTATTTTCTATGTTGTGAATGTATTTGTTTTGCATATACATTAGTGTTATTTTTTAGATTCCACATATAAGTGACATCATAGTATTAATCTTTCTGACTTATTTCACTAAGCATAATATTCTCTAGGTCCATCTGAGATTTTGTTTGGATATTTTGTAATTTGGAACTAAAACACATCCCGTGCTTTCCAGACAACAGAACAAAATAAAGGAGCTAGCCATGCACTAATGGGTTTGGTGAGATGGCATTTTATTCTAAGACCTTTGACTGTATTTTAAATTAGTATTAAATCTATATAACTTGATAATATTAGAAATTAGTAACATCAAGTAAAAATTATTTTCCTAAAGCCAGAAACTCTTTCCATTATTCACTGTTCTCCCTTCTTCTCCTTCTAAATGGCAGAGAAAATGGAGTGATAATACTGCGCCGTACTAATAATAAATTCAAATTTATTCAGTTTTGGGAAGAATAATGAATTTGTTGGAATGTTTAACACCTCTTTCTATCCATCCATGTGTATGTATTTCCTAAATCTTTCAACAGTTCTGTACTGTTGGTTTAGGTGTCTTAAATGACATTTTAAAGTATAGTGACATGCTTTCTAGGATATAACGTGCTGCGATGTTCTTTTTCTCTTCCAGTGTCTGTATTTATGCTGAAAGTCCAGGTGAATGACATCATCAGTCGTCAGTACCTGAGTCAAGCAGTTGTAGAAGTGTTTGTAAACTACACGAAGACAAATTCCACAGTAACTAGAAACAATGGAGCTGTGTTGATAAGAGTACCCTACAAGTTAGGACTCAGCCTAACCATTATTGCTTACAAAGATGGCTATGTGTTGACATCTCTGCCCTGGAAGACTGGAAGAATGCCAAGTAAGCAGTTAAACAATGTTTTGCTTTCACTAAATGTAAATGATTTTTTTCTCTTGTTCTGATAAACCGAAAATGAGACTGTGTGAAGCCAATATAAGGAGGTTAGAAAGGCGTGCCAGTTTGAAGAAAACATGAAGGTCTTTTTCCTTCTACAGAAGCTTGAAGGAATCCCGAGCTACAGCTCTGCTCTGGCACAAAGCGTGTCTGCAGGTGGCGGAGAGGGGTGTGGCATGCCCAAAGAATTAGTTAGAAGCAGGATAGTAAAGTAAAGTAAATTATCTGGCCCAAAGTAAAGTAAAGGGCCAGATAATTAAAGGACAGTCTCAAAAGATAAGATGAACAGTTTAGATTTACGTGACGAATAATGAAACAGTTCTCGTAGATTCTTGAGCACATGAAAGTAAGTTGTTTAGAAACTGAATTTACAGTGTATAAAGAACAGGGCAACAGCAGGGCTAAAATGGATTCAGGGAGCCTGGCTATGAAGCTGTGGTTGTGCTGCTGGACAGTAGCCTGATGTAAGAAAGGAAATGGAAAGGAGAGGTGAGAGTACAAGAGGCACACTGGAGAAAGAATTATTAATTATTGTGGCAATCATTTCACAATATAAACATATATCAAGTCATCACATTGTACACCTTAAACTTACATGATGTTAGCTGTCAATTATATCTCAATAAAGCTGGAAAAAAACTGGTAGGAGTGATTATAACTAATTGAATACTGGGAAAATTGGCCATACAAGGTACCAGAATACAAGTCTGATTGACTGGAAGGATGGTACATTAGGTAGTTAATCTTTCTAAAAATTTTATTTTTTATTGTGGTGGTTCTTGTTAGGTTTTAGATATTTTATTTAGTTTCATATTGGAAACATTTGAATTCTTGAACTATTTACATTTAGAATGAGAAAGAAAATGAATTAGATAGTTTAATAAGACTCGTGAATAAAATTGTAATAAAATGACTGGACAATCCAGATAAGGATGTATTTGAGGTTACTTCGTGGTCTCAAATGCTTTAAATTTTTTTAAAGACAGAAATTAAGTACAACTATTCATTCAACAAAAGTGAGAAAAATAATGAAAGAAGAAACCAACTAAAATGGGAAAAAGGAAATAAAAAGATTGAAGTAGATTGGCATATATTAGAAAAATATAAAGAAATAATTGACAAAGTGTTAGTTCTTTGAAGTAAATTATGCACACATCTAGCTAATTTAAACAAAAATGAGGGAAATAAAAGATTAAAATACATAAAAGCTTTAAAAATCATAAAAATTATCAAAAAAATTGGCAATAATCTTAAAAATCCAATAAAACAAACAATTTTGTGATAATATAAATGGTATATTGATTTTAGATGAGGTAGATTAATAACCATGGGTAAAATGTGCTGGGTAAAAATAACTTCAAAGGCTCTAAGGAAAAGTGCCCCAGATCATTTTACCAAATCAGTACAGCCTTGATTCTGAGACCTAACAAAGGTAATACAAAATTAAATGCCCTCATGTGTGCATACTCTCTCTCATATACACACACCTCTCTATTGACCAGTCATACTTATAACTAAATGCAAAATTCCTAAACAATACAGAAAAGAATTTCACCATTTTTTAAATATAGGATACTGTCAAGACCAAGTAGGATTTTTCTTCTTTGCAGGACTATAAGGATGTCAAACTTCATTAATTTTATGTATCATATTAGTAGAAAAAATTAGAACTAATATGTGATAATATCAACAACTGCCTGAAATGTTGCCTGAAATGCATTTTATAAGTTCACCATTCATGCCTAACAAAGAACACACTCTTTAAAAACTAGGACCACAAAGATATCCTTAGGTATCTCAAAATCATACTTAACTGTAAAATATTAGAGGTGATCCTACTAAAATAAGAAACTAAACACAGATGTCTATATTATTTTACATTGTAGTAGAAGTTATTATTAAAGCAAAAAGATATTAACAGATAAAAAAGGGATAGCTATTAGGAAGGATCAAAACCATTTTTTCTGGTTATGATCATATCCCTGGAAAACTACAAATTAAGTATTGCTACAAATCAATACATGTTCTTATATACCAGAAGTAATAACCAATTAGGAAAAATAATGAAAAGAAATCCCTCTCAGAACAACAAGAACAAACAATATATGCAGGGAAACCTACAAAAACAAGTGAAGTAACTGTGGGGAGGGAAAATAAAACTACCAAATGTTACTGATAGACCTAAAAAAAAAAAAAACAAATCAACTAAAACACCAGAAACTGGAAAAATATTTTTTCTTAGCTTGAATATTGTAAAGATTTGAATTCTTCCCAGATTAATTTATAGATTTAATGCATTAACAAAACACTTGGCAAAATAACCCTTAAAGAACAGATGTGTCAAAATACCTGAAATCTTGTTTTAAAAGACGATTTACTAGAGGCAATTTGCCATTCCAGATAACTAAAATATATAGCTGCAGAATTAAGTGATATTGTACTATGATTTGTAATGTGGTACAAATCAGATACTAGTAGGCATAAAAAATATAATCTATGATAGGAATCATAAATCATTGAGGAAAAAGCTGAATATTCAATAAGTAATATTGGGATACTTTGGTTAACTATTTGGAGTAAATTAATTTGAATCCATATTCTAAAATATATTGCTCAAAAAGTTAAAATACAGAAAATTAAATTATATTAAATTTAATAAACTATCTTATTTTTTTAGGATGGTCTTTTTAAACTGGAAAGCAATGAAAGATGTCATAAAAGGTAGATTTCCCCATAATTTTAAAAAGTAGTAAAAAAATATATGAAATAATAAGGAATGATATCCTTAATGTGTTAAGAATTCATTCACATCAGTAAAAAACCAAGGCCCTGCCTAAATAAGGTAAATGGATAAAATCATGACTTAGTTTTCAAAACAGGAAATACAAATGATTAGTAAATACGATAAAATATTTTACCTTCCTAATAATTTAAGTACGCCTCCAAAATACACATTTCTTAGATTTTCTCACTTTAGAAACGTTTTTAAAAAGTGAACATACTCAGTATTGACAAGCTGGGCAAGATGGCCATCCTCAAACACCGCTGGTGGGAGAAGTCGGCAGTGTTATCTGGATAACAACTTTGAAATGTGTGTGTCAGTGTCTTCGAAATCTTCATCATCATTGACTACTGGGAATATATCCTAACAACAAACATACAAATAAAGTGGACAGATATCTGTGCACAAGGATGTTGAGTCAAATATTATTTTGTAATAGTGAAAATGGAAACAATCTAAATATACAGTAGTGTAGTGGTTAAGTGAATCTTGATACTTTAAGAAATATGTGACCTTGAAAATGTTATGAAAGTTTCTATTGAGGAAAAGAAATGCTTACAATATTATTTTAAGTGAAAAAGCAGGGTGAAAATATTCTGTATACAATATCATACTCCCTCTTTTTAAAAAAAAAAAATCACAGGAAAAATCCAGGAAGAGCTACACTGAAATACTAATAGTGGTTGTCTCTGTGGTGGTATTGTGATGACCATCATTTTCTTCTTTCCTTTTCTGTATTTCTCAACTTTTCCAGAGTGGATATATATTCCCGTTTATAATCAGAAACATTTTTTAAAGTCAAACGAAATCTGAATCCAAGTTTAAGTGACTTTCTGAAAGATTCTTCTCAGGTTTAATAGAAAAATCTGTCAGGGTAGCCCTTTTTAACCTACCTGGGACTAAGAAAGTATCCAAATATGGGATACAATCATCTCGGGGTCCAAGCTACTACCCTAACCACCTCCTCTCCAATCTAATAAGTCTAACAATCCATCTAAATGTTAGTGTATTCTGAATTAAAATTACTTTCATTTGGTAGTCCTCTATTCCTGCTTAAGAAAAAAGTATATTATTTTACACCATTTTACATCCACATCATTGAATACTTTTAATATTTTATCCTGTCTTTTATGTATTTCCTTTACAGCTCTTTGAAATATCTCCAAATTTTAAAAGTATTCTCATGCAAGTGTGTTTTATCCTTTCTTAAGTGATTTAGGGATATTGTATCATTTCTGTTGATATTTACTTGCATTGCATGGAGGAGAGAGATCAGTGAGAACTTGAACTTTAGGTGATGCCTCAGAACTTATTTTTCTTTTGCAGGATTGGTCAGGTTGTTTGATTTGGTCTTGCTTATAAAACAATGGTCTTTTGTCCCTGCCTCTTGTTCCTGATCTTGAAAGAATTTAGTTATCTTTCAGGGGATCTGCACTTACTCATGCCACCAGGCATTTCAGGTGCCTACTCTTGTAGGCGGGTCCAGCCCCATCCTCCCTACTACTAAAGGTTGCCTCTGGATCATTTTATGTGTTAAACTGTTTCTTCCTTTGGCAAAGCACAGTCTGTTTGGCGAACCACACTGTGAAGAGCACTGCACCTTTGTATGGGAAGTTAAAAAAGAAGAGTGGATGTACTTCCCATCTGAGAGAACCTTGAATCATGGGGCCAGGAAAAAACGGCTTAAACATTATTCAATATCAGAAGGGAATAAGTAACGATTATATAGAGAAAATAGCAGAGAGTTGTTTAAGCGTTTAACTTGAACAAATATATCTGGGGTTAGTTAGAGAACGTTATTAGTCACCTTGGTACAAACTACTGTATAAAATTTTAAAAAATTAGTAAAATAGTGATGCCAAATCGTCTCACTTTATTATGTTCCTTTTTTTCCTCCATCATATTATGCATGCATTCTTCCTTTGTTTTGAATTGCTTTTCCCATCACAGGATTTCTTTTTCCCCACATTTTTAGGACCTGCCAGAGCAGAACTATATTTGTCCCAGTTTTCCCCCCATGTCTAATAAAATATCCTAATTATGCTATATTTCACAGTATATTCATCAGTTACACTTTCACTGTTCCCGCAAAGCCAAGCAAATATATGGCTATTTGAAGACACTGTTTTAATTACTGGAAAATTAGCTGGTAAGTACACACCTCTTCTTACTTAGCTAGTAAGTAAAGAGACTATATTGTGACTATATTGTATAACTGTACCTCTTCACCAGTGGATCAGTGTTGATTATAAGGTGGGAAAAATCTAAATTGATCAGGGATGATTAGTACTGACTATAAGTTGATCTGAACTGATTATTTCACTATCAAACTATAGCGTGTGTGTGTGTGTGTGTGTGTGTGTGTGTGTGTGTAGTGGGAATCATTCTCTCTCTCACCATTTTAGCCACCCTCAGTAGAACATCTGACTTGCAGAAATGCTGGAAAGAGTCCCTGAACTGCTTTCCAAATCACATCTCTCACTGAGCTTTGGTGGTTGGTGAAATTGGGAAAAGGACTCAGACCTCTGGGGCTTTCTTTGCAGGTCACCTTCATTCCTGCCTCTGACATTAATCTTGCTGCCTGTGTGGGAAGGGTCTGAGGCTGGGGAGTTAAGTATCTGCTTGGCAGACATGATTTGCCCCACTCACATATCCCAAGGGCAGGAATACAGGAAGCGTGATTTGGGGTCTGATTCAAGCTGTGTCCTCCAGCTCTGCTTTACCAACCACGAAGATGATAGTTTTATCCTTATCTCACCTCCTCACCCCCTTAACTAGTCCCAGCATTTTGTGACTCTTAACTGCATATTATGTAAAACATCTATAAATGACAATAATTGGCTTTTTTGTTTCTTTTGGGAAATTAATGTTGAGAACTAAAGCATAAGAATGACTGGTAAAGGCAGAAAACCTCAAAGTCCAATACAAGAGTCATGGTAAAAAGAACTGTTTTTGAAGTTCTCTTCATCTTCAGAAGCTTATCTTATTTAGTCCTAATGTATTAAAAAAGAAAGCCTAACACTATCGTTTGGAAAAAATTAACTAGGGCTTGATTAATCTTAGAGTAATTTACTGAGTAAGGCAGTAGAATCTCTTATTCTTGCACTGAGTTTGCCGGTGCATGGCAGGATGGGTGGATGTAGCGCTGCGTATGAAGGGTGGAAAGTAAATAGGAACTACTTGTTTGCAGAGAGAGGCCACATTGTACGCTGCTGGGACCTTAGTGAAATCAGGTTCTCCACAGTCCTGCTTCATTTGTTTGTTTTGGTTTTATCTTGACACATCCTACTCCTTCCTGGATTCTTCAAACCCCATTACAAATTGTAATTTCTGCTGGGTTATATGAAAAGGGTCAGCATGAGCATGTTCATGTACCACTCCTTTGCCACTGTACGAAGCAGTGGTGAGCTCTCGTCTGTCTGGGTGGCACTGTCCGTGCCACGTGCCCATCTCTGTGAGAACACTGTGAGCCCTCTGGAATTCCTTTTACTGCCTCATTTCCCTAAGAGTTGACCTATTGGTGAGGCCAACCAAGAAAGGATGGATGTTTCTGATGATGTTAAATCTTCCCTTAGGAAAGTACACATCCTCACTTCTTAACTTCCAAAAAACGTTTATATTTTTCCTTATAAAATTTTATCAGGAAGTTGTTCATTGTGTATAGTGAAAAATGTGTTAGGCCTGTGTGTAAATATATTTGTAGTAAAAGGAGCAGGAAAAATTGGGGACTTCAGGAATGTGTAAAACCTTAGAGAAGTTCAGTTAGACATTTCCTTTAGTGTACATGTTTTCAGTTGTAAAGAAGTTTGGATTTTCATCGTAATTAAGCCACACAATTTAAAAAAGTAAGTTGTAGATAGTACCTGTAAGGGATCAAAAGGTATTACATTGTGCCCTCAAAGCAATTTAACAAGGATAATATAGATGTGTTGTTTTTCTTTATATCCCTTAACTGTTTATTTTCCAGGTACCATTTTTCTAGCTTCATACATAAATGATAAATAAAACAATGTAAGATAATTCTCAGTCAGTGTATAGTTTATTTTTTATTGTCATGTAACTCTTTAAAAATTGATACTTTTTTCATCCTAAGAATTTAACTGATTGTTTCTGATAATTTTTAGTTTTAATGATATGAGTTGACCCTTGAATTGTTAAAGATCTGCTGAATACAGAAAAAAATCAATATTGTCCCTGGGTTCTCGATAAATTAGAGGATAGTCAATTCAAAGTTATTTACATGAGATAATATTTATAAATTGAATGCCTGGCATTTAAAAAACTTTTAATGTATGTTTAATCGCCTGATGCAGAAACCTACCCACTTAAGTATATGGCTTATCATCAAAGATACTTTCTGTTGCAAGTTGCTCAAAACCCAACCCGAAACTAGTTTAAACCCAAAAGAAGCACTTATTTATTGCTCAAATGACTGATAAGTGTAGGAATGGGACCAACTTTAGACATGGCTTGATCAGGGCTTCAGTTGAAATAATTGAGAACTAGTTTTACTCTTTCCATTTCTCAACTCTCCAGTCCTTAAATATTGTCTCATTTTCAAACGAGCTCTCATTTTTGGTCACGAGATGGCTTTTGCAACTCCCAGACATATATCTGCTCACATAAAATCTAGTGGGGAATAGAAGGTCTTTTCCCCTAGAAGTCCAAGCAAAACTCACATTGCATCTCATTAACTGTGGTTGTCACAAGTCCCATAGTCCAACAAATCACTGTGGCCAACAGGATAATGAGATGCTTTTGATTGGTTTCAGCCCATTCTGGCATGCACCATTACCTCTACTCTTGTTACAGAAATGAAACCCCAAGTGAACCGCATGGGTCAATGTGTGGTTCCCTAGAGTGAAACTCAAAGGGTGAAGAAATTCTGGGCAAGCGAATCAAGCACTCTCTAGGCTAAAGGTGCCTTGTATCATCTAAAGAAAGGGGGCATTTCTTATTTATTCAGATCTGAATATAAAATAATAATTATAATTAGGAGATGTCAGTAATGTTTTAGAAATAACTGGTTCACTTAAAATGTCCTGACCAATAGTGCTGTGCTTAATATGCATTTGTTTTGTCTATTTGCTAATGAGGTTTCCTTTTTCCAGATGCCAAATCTCAACCAAGTGTTCAGTTTTCAAAAGCCTTAATTAGACTACCCAACAGCCATCACATTAGCAACATTACAGGCTACCTTACAGTCCTACAACAGTTTTTGAAAGTGGATAATTTTCTGTATACAACTGGAATTACTCTCAATAAGTCAGGTATTTTCTAATTTTTTATAATCTAATCTATTTATAAAAACAGTACATAAATCTCTCATCAAGTACTATTTATTTAGATGTCTGAAATTCATTTAAGCTTTGGAGGAGACATGTCACTTTTGAAATATAAATATAGTTATTAAAGTGTTTATAGGCAGTCCCTTTGATCCAATGAAAGATTATACCAGTCTTCTGCATACATTATTTCAAATTAATAGAGAGTTTAATTTACAGGATATTTTTATCCAAAGGAGGTAATCAAGGTATAGAAAATAGTAATGATTATTGTATAATTTTGCAAATTAAAAAATACTGAAAGTGGAAATTTGATTAAGAAGTTTACATATATATTATAATTTGACCTATTCATCCTTATCAAATTGATCAGAGGTGTCAATAATTGTTAGATATAAAAAAGTTTATAGATTAGAGTAAGCAACTGGAAATTTTTCTTTTCAAATATATTTGATATCCTCTGAGTAAAACGATAATACTGAAAAGTACTTTTTATATTCAGCAGCACTAGTACACTTACACAAGGCTGTCATGACCTACATTACGAAGATGATGGAATGTTACACTTTATTTAACAATTAACTTATGAATGACACCTGTAAAAACTGTATCTTCCCTCTGTACATCCACACTTGTTCTACCATTTCTACCAGTTGTTGCAATTAACAAACTCCACTGTTTTTATTCTTTTATTATTATTTTTTCACTTTGAGTTACAGTGTATTTTGCTAAAACTTTAAAAACTTTACAAGGTTTGTTATTTTTTTAACATCTTTATTGGAGTATAATTGCTTCACAATGGCTTGCTAGTTTCTGCTGCACAACAAAGTGAATCAGCTATACATATACAAATATCCCCATATCCCCTCCCTCTTGCATCTCCCTCCCACCCTCCCTATCCCACCCCTCTAGGTGGACACAAAGCACTGAGCTGATCTCCCTGTGCTATGCAGCTGCTTCCCACTAGCTATCTCTTTTACCTTTGGTAGTGTATATATGTCCATGCCACTCTCTCACCTGGCCCTTCCCCCTCCCTTCCCATGTCCTCTGTCCATTCTCTACGTCTGTGTCTTTATTCCTGTCCTGCTCCTAGGTTCTTCAGAACCTTTATTTTTTAATTTTTTTATTCCATATATATGTGTTAGCATACGACATTTGTTTTACTCTTTCTGACTTACTTCACTCTGTATGACAGTCTCTAGGTCCATCCACCTCACTACAAATAACTCCATTTCATTTCTTTCTATGGCTGAGTAATATTCCATTGTATATATGCACCACATCTTCTTTATCCATTCATCTGTCAATGAACACTTAGGTTGCTTCCATGTCCTGGCTGTTGTAAATAGTGCTGCAGTGAACATTGTGGCACATGACACTTTTTGAATTATGGTTTTCTCAGGGTATATGCCCAGTAGTGGGATTGCTGGGTCGTATGGTAGTTCTATTTTTAGTTTTTTAAGGAACCTCCATACTGTTCTCCACAGTGGCTGTATCAATTTACATTCCCACCAACAATGCAAGAGGGTTACTTTTTCTCCACACCCTCTCCAGCATATATCATTTGTAGATTTTTTGATGATGGGCATTCTGACCAGTGTGAGCGGAAACTTCATTGTAGTTTTGATTTGCCTTTCTCTAATGATTAGTGATGTTGAGCATCCTTTCATGTGTTTGTTGGCAATCTGTATATCTTATTTGGAGAAATGTTGATTTAGGTCTTCGGCCCATTTTTGGATTGGGTTGTTTGTTTTTTTGATATTGAGCTGCATGAGCTGCTTGTAAATTTGGGGGAATAATCCTTTGTCAGTTACTTCATTTGCAAATATTTTCTCCCATTCTGAGGGCTGTCTTTTGGTCTTGTTTATGCTTTCCTTTGCTGTGCAAAAGCTTTTAAGTTTCATTAGGTCCCACTTATTTTTGTTTTTAGTTCCACTTCTCTAGGAGGTGGGTCAAAAAGGATCTTGCTGTGATTTATGTCATGGAGTGTTCTGCCTATGTTTTGCTCTTAAGAGTTTGATACTGTCTGGCCTTACATTTAGGTCTTTAATCCATTTTGAGTTTATTTTTGTGTATGGTGTTAGGGAGTGTTCTAATTTCATTCTTTTACATGTAGCTGTCCAGTTTTCCCAGCACCACTTATTGAAGAGGTTGTCTATCTCCATTGTATATTCTTGCCTCCTTTATCAGAGATAAGGTGACCATATCTGCGTGGCTTTATCTCTGGGCTTTCTATCCTGTTCCATTGATCTATATTTCTGTTTCTGTGCCAGTACCATACTATCCTGATTACTGAAGCTTTGTAGTATAGTCTGAAGTCAGGGAGCCTGAATCCTCCAGCTCTGATACTCTTTCTCAAGATTGCTTTGGCTATTGGGGGTCTTTTGTGTTTCCATTACAAATTGTGAAATTTTTTGTTCTGGTTCTGTGAAAAATGCCATTGATAGTTTGATAGGGATTGCACTGAATCTGTAGATTGCTTTGGGTAGTAGAGTCATTTCCACAATGTTGACTCTTCCAATCCAAAAACATGGTATATCTCTCCATTTGTTGGTATCATCTTTAATTTCTTTCATCAGTGTCTTATAGTTTTCTGCATACAGGTCTTTTGTTTACTTAGGTAGGTTTATTCCTAGGTATTTTGTTCTTTTCGTTGCAGTGGTAAATGGGAGTGTTTCCTTAATTTCTCTTTCAGATTTTTCATCATTAGTGTATAGGAATGCAGGAGATTTCTGTGCATTAACTTTGTATCCTGCTACTTTACCAAATTCATTGATTAGCTCTAGTAGTTTTCTGGTAGCATCTTTGGGATTCTCTATGTATAGTATTATGTCATCTGCAAACAGTAACAGTTTTACTTCTTCCTTTCCGATTTGTATTTCTTTCATTTCTTTTTCTTCTCTGATTGCTGTGGCTTAAACTTCCAAAACTATGCTGAATAATAGTAGTGAGAGTGGGCAACCTTGTCTTTTCCTGATCTTAGTGGAAATGGTTTCAGTTTTTCACCATTGAGAATGATGTTGGCTGTGGGTTTGTCATATATAGCCTTTATTATGTTGAGGTAAGTTCCCTTTATGCCTACTTTCTGGAGGGTTTTTATCATAAATCGGTGTTGAATTTTGTTGTAAGCTTTCTCTGCATCTATTGAGATGATCATATGGTTTTTCTCCTTCAGTTTGTTAATATGGTTTATCACATTGATTGATTTGTGTATATTGGAGAATCCTTGCATTCCTGGGATAAACCCCACTTGATCATGGTGTATGATCTGTTTAATGTGCTGTTGGATTCTGTTTGCTAGTATTTTGTTGAGGATTTTTGCATCTATGTTTATCAGTGATATTGGCCTGTAGTTTTATTTCTTTGTGACATCTTTGTCTGGTTTTGGTATCAGGGTGATGGTGGCCTCGTAGAATGAGTTTGGGAGTGTTCCTCCCTCTGCTATATTTTGGAAGAGTTTGAGAAGGACAGGTGTTTACTCTTCTATGATGTTTGATAGAATTCCCCTGTGAAGCCATGTGGTCCTGCGCTTTTGTTTGTTGGAAGATTTTTAATCACAGTTTCAATTTCAGTGTTTGTGATTGGTCTGTTCATATTTTCTATTTCTTCCTGATTCAGTCTCGGAAGGTTGTACTTTTCTAACAATTTGTCCATTTCTTTCAGGTTGTCCATTTTATTGGCATATAATTAGTTGCGTGCACTAATCTCTCATGATCCTTTGTATTTCTGCAGTGTCAGTTGTTACTTCTCCTTTTTCATTTCTAATTCTATTGATTTGAGTCTTCTCCCTTTTTTTCTTGATGAGTCTGGCTAATGGTTTATCAATTTTGTTTATCTTCTCAAAGAACCAGCTTTTAGTTTTATTGACCTTTGCTATCGTTTCCTTCATTTCTTTCTCATTTATCTCTGATCTGATCCTTATGATTTCTTTCCTTCTGCTAACTTTGGGGTTTTTTTGTTCTTCTTTCTCTACTTGCTTTAGGTGTAAGGTTAGGTTGTTTATTTGAGATTTTTCTTGTTTCTTGAGGTAGGATTGTATTGCTATAAACTTCCCTCTTAGACCTGCTTTTGCTCCATCCCATAGGTTTTGGGTCATCATGTTTTTATTGTCATTTGTTTCTAGGTATGTTTTGATTTCCTCTTTGATTTCTTCCTGTTTAGCCTCCATGTGTTTATATTTTTTACAGATTTTTTCCTGTAATTCATATCTAGTCTCATAGCATTGTGGTCAGAAAAGATACTTGATACAATTTCAATTTTCTTAAATTTACCAAGGCTTGATTTGTGACCCAAGATATGGTCTACCCTGGAGAATATCCCATGAGCACTTGAGAAGAAAGTGTATTCTGTTGTTTTTGGATGGAATGTCCTATAAATATCAATTAAGTCCATCTTGTTTAATATATCATTTAAAGCTTGTGTTTCCTTATTTATTTTAATTTTGGATGATCTATCCATTGGTGAAAGTGGGGTGTTAAAGTCCCCTACTATGATTGTGTTACTGTCAATTTCTCCTTTTATGGCTGTTAGTATTTGCCTTATGTATTGAGGTGCTCCTATGTTGGATGCATAAATATCTATAATTGTTCTATCTTCTTCCTGGATTGATCCTTTGATCATTATGCAGTGTCCTTCTTTGTCTCTTGTAATAGTCTTTGTTTTTTTGTTGTTTTTGGGTTTTTTTGTTTTTTTTTTTTTTTTGCGGTATGCGGGCCTCTCACTGTTGTGGCCTCTCCCGTTGCGGAGCACAGGCTCCGGATGCACAGGCTCAGCAGCCATGGCTTGCGGGCCCAGCCACTCCGCGGCATGCGGGATCTTCCCAGACCGGGGCACGAACCCGTGTCCCCTGCATCGGCAGGCAGACTCTCAACCACTGCGCCACCAGGGAAGCCCAATAGTCTTTGTTTTAAAGTCTATTTTGTCTGATATGAGAATTGCGACTCCAGCTTTCTTTTGATTTCCATTTGCATGGAATATCTTTTACCATCCCCTCACTTTCAGTCTGTACGTGTCCCTAGGTCTGAAATGGGTCTCTTGTAGACAGCATACATACGGGTCTTGTTTCTGTATCCATTCAGCCAGTCTATGTCTTTTGGTTGGAGCATTTAATCCATTTACATTTAAGGTAATTATTGATGTGTATGTTCCTATTACCATTTTAATTGTTTTAGGTTTGTTATTGTAGGTCTTTTCCTCTCTTGTGTTCCTGCCTAGAGAAGTTCCTTTAGCATTTGTTGTAAAGCTGGTTTGTTGGTGGTGAATACTCTTAGGTTTTAATTTCTCCGTCGCATCTGAATGAGATCCTTGCTGGGTAGAGTAATCTTGGTTGTAGGTTTTTCCCTTTCATCACTTTAAATATGTCCTGCCACTCCCTTCTGGCTTGCAGAGTTTCTGCTGAAAGATCGGCTGTTAACCTTATGGGGATTCCCTTGTATGTTATTTGTTGTTTTTCCCTTGATGCATTTAATATTTTTTCTGTGTATTAATTTTTTGATAGTTTGATTAATATGTCTCTTGGCGCATTTTTTCTTGGATTTGTCCTGTATGGGACTCTCTGTGCTTCCTGGACTTGATTGACTGTTTCCTTTCCTATATTAGGGAAGTTTTCAACTATAATCTCTTCAAATATTTTCTCAGTCCCTTCCTTTTTCTCTTCTTCTGGAACCCCTATAATTTGAATGTTGGTGTGTTTAAAGTTGTCCCAGAGGTCTCTGAGACTGTCCTCAGTTCTTTTCATTCTTTATTCTGCTTTGCATTAGTTATTTCCACTATTTTATCTTCCAGGTCACTTATCCGTTCTTCTGCCTCAGTTATTCTGTTATTGATTCCTTCTAGAGAATTTTTAATTTCATTTATTTTGTTGTTCATCAGTGTTTGTTTGGTCTTTAGTTCTTCTAGGTCCTTGTTAAACGTTTCTTGTATTTTCTCTATTCTACTTCCAAGATTTTGGATCATCTTTACTGTCATTATTCTGTATTCTTTTTCAGGTAGACTGCCTATTTCCTCTTCATTGTTTGGTCTGGTGGGTTTTTACCTTGCTCCTTCATCTGCTGTGTATTTCTCTGTCTTCTCCTTTTGCTTATCTTACTGTGTTTGGGGTCTCCTTTTCACAGGCTGCAGGTTTGTAGTTCCCATTGTTTTTGGTGTCTCCCCCCTGTGGGTAAGGTTGGTTCAGTGGGTTGTGTAGGCTTCCTGGTGGAGGGGACTGGTGCCTGTGTTCTGGTGGATGAGGCTGGATCTTGTCTTTCTGGTGGGCAAGACCGTGTCCGGTGGTGTGTTGTGGTGTGTCTGTGAACTTATTATTTTAGGCAGCATCTCTGCTAATGGGTGGGGTTGTGTTCCTGTCTGGCTAGTTGTTTGGCATGGGGAGTTCAGCACTGGAGCTTGCTGGTCATTGAGTTAGCTTTAAGATGGAGATCTCTGGGAGAGCGCTTGCTGACTGATATTACATGAGGCTGGGCCAGGAGGTCTCTGGTGGACCAATGTCCTGAGCTTGGCTCTCCCACCTGAGAGTCTCAGGCCTGACACCTGGACAGAGCACCAAGACCCTGTCAGCTACACGGCCAGGTACGTGGGCAGTTTCTTGCCTTTTGGGAAGTCTGAGGTCTTCTGCCAGCATTCAGTAGGTGTTCTGTATGAATTGCTACATACATGTAGATGTATTTTTGATGTATTTGTGGGGAGGAAGGTGATCTCCACATCTTAACTCCTCCGCCATCTTGAACGTCCCCTGGCAATTTTTTTTTAACTTCTATTTATTCCACTGTTCTTAAAATCACCTCAGACAATATGTAATTTTTATGGTTTCCCTTGAGTCATATTTTGGGTTTGGGGAGTAGTCAGAAATCAGTCAGTATCATTTGGGGAGTAGTCAGAAATTAGAGTAATAAGCATATAGATGTTATGGCTAGATAGGCTTTTTTTTTCTTTTTTTTCCTAACTTGCTGTAGCTGATGCTGTTGATACCCCAGCCAGATGACCCTGTCTTCTGTTACAAGCCTATGTTTCCTACTGCACACATCTGTGACTCTGCCTAAGGGCATTCCCTGGTCCAGGATGCAGACTTGGCCCTCACAAGGGGCAAGCTCTCAACCAATGACAGATAAAGAGCACATATCGCATACACACCTGTTCATTAACACATCCTGTGTTGGCTTCCTTCTTCTGTGTTACTCCTCCATTCCCTCAGTGGTGGGTGCTTCCTCCATATTGTTATTTCAGTGTTTGCTTCTTGAGGAAGCCGATCTAAGATACCTGCCAAAGTTTTCCAGTTGTAAGTTACAGGATGCTCAAAATAAAAACATCACAAGAATTGTACCAATATATACACTATTGCAAATGAAGCTCATGGTGCATTGGAGGGTTTTTATGAACAACACTCATTAGATTCAGTGGGAAGGAGTCATAATGTGCTCTACCCTTCAGCATTCCTCTACCACCTGCTTTTGAGATTATTCATTAAATATTTCAATTGTCCTGAGAATGCTGCTAACATTTTCAAAGTTCTAGAGCTGTGCTGACAAATGGGAATGTTCTGCTCTGCCTAGTCTGGTAGCTGCTGGGCCACATGTGGCTGTTGAGCTCTTGACACATAACCAGTGCACTGAGAAACTGTATTGCTCATTTAAGTTTAAATTGCTGCATGCTGCTTCTGGATTGTACAGTTCTAGAGCTCTACGAGTATGAAAATTCTTTGTGAAAGTTTCCTCCTCATTGTTTTTCAGACTCTTTCTTCTTTCTTCTTTGAGTTGGCCTTATCCCAAATGGTGGGATGCTGATTTCATCAGTCTCAGATGCATTCACTATGTGAAGCCACCAACTGTATAGAACTGAGGGGTGGAGTTAAGAAAGCCAGCTGGCTTTATAAATAGTTTGATATAAGAGATTATAATTACTTACAGATCACATAGTACTTTTTACTCCATTAATGCACTCCAGTGCATTATGGACCAGTGCAACTAGTCTACAGAATATGTATGGCATTATTTTGCTTACCTTATGGTTAGACTTTCAGGAAGTTTGCAAAGGTTAATTCTCTTACATTTAACAGAAAATTTCCAATAAGCCAGTGGTTGCCCTGTCTGATACCTGAAGACATATACCAGATTCGGTGGCAGCGATAAGGATTCCTTTCCATGGCCTCCAAGGCGCTATGCTATTTCCATCTCTCTCTGACCTCCAGGCTTCTTTCTTTCTTACACATGCCAAGATCACTTCTGATTTGGAAGCTTTGTGCTGGTTTCTTCTGCCTGGAAGTCTCTTCTCTGAGGTCTCTGCATGGATGGCACCTTCTCATTTGGCCACTGCTCAAATGTCTCCCCCTCAGAGAGGCAGCCTTCCTGTTGACTTTGTAGGTTTTTAAAAACATTGAATTAGATTCCAGTGACCTTAAATCAGAGGACTCAGAGAGAATTCGATCTTTAGGCTCATACTGACTTGTCAGTGTTACATAAGTATAGCATTTATTTATGATATATTTTATAGTTTAAAAATCCTTAAATAGAATCCAGTATCTATTTGATATTAAAATGGATAACCCTGGGTGAAATAGAGGAACTAGATATTTTAGGCCCGTATTAGTCTGTTGTTAATACACAACTACAGTTTGTGTTTTACATATGATTTTAATGAACTGTCTTCTGTTTGTAGGTTTTGAAGGCAATGAACTGACTCCTCTTGCTGCAATATGTGTGAAAATATATTCTGGAGGAAAAGAATTAAAGGTGGATGGCTCTATTCAAATTTCTCTCCCACTTCTACATACAAATGGTATAAGTGCAGGGGATCACATACCTGCCTGGACATTTGATATGAACACAGGTATGTGAGCTAGGTGAAAAGGTTCTGAATATTTTAGAAACATGTTTCTATATTTTTATTAAAATTTTTCAGCTTTATTAAGGTATAATGGACAAATAAAATTTCTATATTTTATATACAATATTAAATTTTAATATGCATTATTTAAAACATTAAAGTATTTATATTTGAATGTTTTATCTTTAGTAGAGTACTAAATCAGTAATATTATAATTTTAAGCACTTTGTTAATGAGGAAAAGTGGCCCTACTTTGATTACTACAATACAATTGTGGGGAAAAGGATATCAGTGTTACATTTTAAGATAGCATTATTTACTCACATTCCCATGTTTTTATTTTTTGAGCAGAAATAAAATTTTTAAAATTATTTCTGCTCTTATGAGTTTATTTTTGTTTTGATAGGAAATATGAAGTTATATCTAAAAGCTTGGTTAAAGCAATTGATAAATGTACGCTAATTTCATGAAAATAACAGTTTTTTATATGTATGTGTGTGTATATATGTATGTGTATTATGTTTATAGAGAGAGAGGGAGAGAGAGTAGAGAGATTATTTTCCAAAAAAAAATCTTTCGTACCAATTTTGTTCCCTGAGTTTAGCCACCTAAATCACAGCTGGATGCACTTTTTTTCCCTTCTGCTTCTCTTGGTTTTCTTGTGTTTCCATGTAAATAAGGTGGGAATCTTTGCCAAAAATCAAAAACAAGAAAAGATGATCAGTCCAAAACTGGGTCCAGGGGTAGAACTGTCTTGGGTTAAGTCATGATACACAGCCTAGACAGTTTTGCAGGACTTCTTTCTCATCTGTTTCCTGTGTTAATACCTTTCTGGAATAGGATTTCCCTTCTGAGTGTCAAGAAGGCTGTAGGTGCTCTCACTTTATACTACCCAGGTTAAAGTCCAATGGAAAGAGAAATTCTTTTCCTAGTAGCTATTACATAAGCCCTTGGATTCACTGCATTTGTAGAATGGGGTTTGCGTGCCCATCTTGGAACCAATCTTTGTGGTCTGCAAATAGATTGCACAAATTTATTTAGGCTTAAGTCATGTGTTGGAACTGGGATTGGAGCCCTAAACTAGTCATGTGGACTGAGAATAGGGAGCAGTAGATCCTCAAAGGAGATTTGGAATGAGGTTTCACTGTAACTGGAAGGGTAGGTAGTGAGGCACAAACACACACATATTCACTATAGAAGATAAAAACATGGATATGTTATTGTTTAAGAAAGACTGGAAACTATATAAGTAACAATGGTAGTTGTAAGGGACAAACTCTTCTGCTCTCAACTCTATTCTACACTCAAAACTTCACTTCTGGTCACCAAATGTGAGGGTGTTTTTTCTGTACCAAGCAGGACTCTTAACACGAGCTAATAAGTGTCCTAAAATTTCATTCAAATTAGACACTCTCTACCTGGAGTTAATGTCAGATCCTACAGGTTAAGGGCTTGGTCCTGCAGCCCCAAGTCCAGCTTGTCACCCATGCTTCTGCCTAGCTGGCTATAAATTGGAGGTTCCCATGACCCTCTCCTCGAGTTTGATAACTTGCTAGAACAGCTCACAGGAAGACAGTTTACTAACTAGATTATCAGTTTGTTATAGAAGGGTACGACTTGGTAATAGCCAGATGGAGGAGGTGCATAGGGCAAGGTATGGGAGGAAGGGCCTGGAGCTTCAGGGCTCTCTCCTCTGGGTGCTTCACCCTCCCAGCACCTCCACATGTTCACCAACTCTGCTCTCTAAACCCTGGAGTTCAGGGATTTTTATGGAGGCCTTATTATGTAGGCATGCTTGATTAAATCGTTGAACACTGGTGATTGAGTTCAAGCTCCAGCCCCTCTTCCTCCTCTACAGGGGTGCGTGGGGGTGGGGATGAAAGGTCCAACCCTCTGATCACGTGGTTGGCTCCTCTGGCAACCAGCCACCTATCCACAGGGACTTTCCAAAATTCACCTCATTAACATAAACTCAGGTGTCATTGAAAGCAGCTTGTTATGAACAACAAAAGACACTCTCCACCTTTTTGGACCTTATCACATAGGAAATTCTGAGGTTTTAGGAGCTCTGTGCCAGGACTGGGGATTAAGACCACATATATATCTCTTATTATAAATCACAATGTCACAGTGGTATACTATTGTTAAACATTGGATTAAGAGCTTTCAGACCTGGATTCTGGTCCATTTACCAGCAGTGTGATTTTGAACAAATCAATTTATTCCGGCCTCAATTTCCTAATTTGTTGAATGAGAGAATTGTTTTAAGACACTTTAAAGAAGAATGTCTGCTTTGAGTTCTGCTTTCTGATTGTTTCTCCTGAAAAAGGCCTTTGTCTCTAATGTACCTTCCAGTGGCAAAATTTTTGAATTAATTTGTCACATATGTAATGCTTAGTTTTAATGTGACTATTTAAAAAGCAGTAGGTTGACTTATTCTGATAATTTCAAGTTTGTCTACCTTATTAAAAACACTGTTTTACATGTTATAGATATACATCATTACAAGGAATCAACAAACCAAATACAACTATACACCAAACTTTTAAATAGCTTTGTTATGCTGAACTTCATAAAAGATACTGGCTTTACTGAATGCTTTTTTCTGTGGATAGCATTTAATTGAATCCGAATAGCATTTTTTTTAAAGTTTTTAAAAATTGAGTTCTAAAAGAGCTATGCCAGCAGTACTAGAACAAAACAGTATTTAATAAATAATGAGGCCATAAAACATAGACTATAAGTGTTTAATCAGAATCCCAGAATAGGTAACAACCACCTGTTGATAAATTTGGATTGAATTACTCACATCCTTATTAAGACATATCTCAGTATGCACAATGTAGACATTTTTTGGAGTCATGATTTCCCTAAATAGATCTATATCCTTAGTTTATTAGTATTGATTTTATTTCCTTTAGTCATAACAAATCAAATTATTCTATTTAATATAATATGTACTGTATTATGATGTAATATATATATTATCCCATGATAATATATTGCCACAGTTTTCATAATCTTTGAAAAAGTCCTGCAAAGTATTCTATACATGACTATCAGCAAACTCCTATCAGCATTAAAGATATATAAACTAATTGATTAGTATTTTTTACTTGCCTTCCTTTTTAGGTGCTTGGGTAAATCATGGCCGGGGAATGGTCAAGGAATACAACAATCATTTAATTTGGACATACGAGGCACCTCATTTGGGCTACTGGATAGCAGCTCCACTTCCAGGAACTAGAGGTATGGTAAAAATGAAACAAAGAGTAAATTTTAAAAAGTCCAAATAGTCATGCTGAAATTGATATTAGGAAATTCCTATTTTATTCTGAGCATTGCCACTTACTGTATGACACTGGAAAAAGCTTTTAGTCTCTTGATCTCAGCTTTATTTTATTTTTTCCATGTGTATCAGGAAAGATTAAATTCCATGAACTCGAAGATCCTTTATAGCTGTAATATCTGATGAATCAGAAGTATGAAGTGTATTGAAATCAAGAATTTCCTTAGTTTGCTTTTTATGAATAAATTCTACCCAGATCAGTTAGAGTTTTTGGTTGTAAAAAACAGGAATAGATTTTAGATAATTAAAAAAATGTGTTAGGATATAGGGAGTTTGCAGGATCCTAGGGAAAGGTGAAGAAGCAGATTATAAAAGGCAGGAATACTAGAGGGCTCAGTTAGCAGACCTACTTGACTGTCTTTGGAAGACTGCTGCTTCATAACAGCTGATACTAACCCTTTGCAGTCCTTTCCTCATACTGTTCCTGATCTTTCTAGGGATGTGGAATTTAGATGGGCCCAGACTTAGATCGCGAGCATTCTCCTTGGTGGGGCTGTGGTGGGGAGGAGGGGCTGTTGAATAATAGTGTCCCCAGACTGTTTCCGAGTTAAGACAAGTGATAGCTCAAATGGAGAGTGGCCTGCCATATGAAGAGAGGGTGGACAAAAACCAAGAGCTATCTGCTAGGAATGGCCTATTCATATTCTAGGAGAAATAAGTATTTCATTTTTCCTAGATTTAACATGGTATCAAATTATCTATTTACTTTGTACTTAAACACAACTCAAGATGTAGGATTTCTATCTCAAAATACTCAAACATTGCATGTTTCATCCATTAAGTCATCTTAAAAAAAGAAATACTCTAACCTACTGTAGTGTAGACTGGTTGCATCATGGACCTGCTACCACTTTCTAGGGCATCTGGGTGTTCGCTGGTATAAATTCTTGGCTTTCCCTGCTGCCAGCTCTGCTAAGTCAACTTTCCAGCAGTCAGCATCTTGTTGCTCTTGTCTCTTATCTCAGTCTGCCTTAACCTATGGGTTTTTGTCTATTTATAAAAACAAAACATCATCAAAAAGTCTACAAACAATAAATGCTGGAGAGGGTGTGGAGGAAATGGAACCCTCTTGCACTGTTGGTGGGAATGTAAATTGATACAGCCACTATGGAGAACAGTATGGAGGTTCCTTAAAAAACTAAAAATAGAACTACCATACGACCCAGCAATCCCACTACTGGGCATATACCCTGAGAAAACCATAATTCAAAAAGAGTCATGTACCACAATGTTCACTGCAGCACTATTTACAATAGCCAGGACATGGAAACAACCTAAGTGTCCATCAACAGATGAATGGATAAAGAAGATGTGGCATATATGTACAATGGAATATTACTCAGCCATAGAAAGAAATGAAATTGAGTTATTTGTAGCAAGGCGGATGGACCTAGAGTCTGTCATACAGAGTAAAGTAAGTCAGAAAGAGAAAAACAAATACTGTATGCTAACACACATATATGGAATCTAAAAAAAAAAAAAAAAAAAAGTTCTGAAGAACCTAGGGGCAGGACAGGAATAAAGACGCAGACGGAGAGAATGGACTTGAGGACACAGGGAGGGGGAAGGGTAAACTGGGAGGAAGTGAGAGAGTGGCATGGAGGTAGATACACTACCAAATGTAAAATAGCTAGTGGGAAGCAGCTGCATAGCACAGGGAGATCAGCTCAGTGCTTTGTGACCACCTAGAGGGGTGGGATAGGGAGGGTGGGAGAGAGGATCAAGAGGGAGGGGATATGGGGATATATGGATACATATAGCTGATTCACTTTGTTATACAGCAGAAACTAACACAGCATTGTAAAGCAAGTGTACTCCAATCAATCAAGATGAAAAAAATAAAATAATATAAAAAAAACAAAACAAAGCTTTCAGTGTCATTTTAGTAAAGTTTACGGAAAGTGTGAAAGCCAAATGCATATGTCATTCCTTCATCTTTAATCATGTGTCAGAGAAAATTCTTTTGGTTTATCTAGTGTCTTGGTTCCCAGCTGAAAGGCAGCTGCAACCTGGCTATTTCATGCTGTTCAGGAATAGTCCCAGTGCACACCCTGATCCAGGATGTGGATGATATTTTACATACATTTCTCTGTAGCAATTTATCTGCTAACTTTGTTATGGCTGCCTATTAATAATCTGAAGGCTTTGATTTTTTTCTGCAATTTTAAAAATAGTTTGATATTTTCATTTTACATTTGACAACCTTTGAATTGTCAAATGTAACCATGCAAGGTAACAAGACTTTTTTCATTGAAGCTAAAATTTAGTATTTCAATAGAAGAAATATGAGCTATTAATATTAACCATTACGATCAAGAGGATGTTCTGTTTTTGTTTGAACTTAGTGCTTATGAGATTTATTCAGAAACCAGAAGGTGATTACTTTTGTTTTTCATGGTGCAGAATATCATGCAGTCTTGCCAGCTATCTGACCATATCCCCTTCTAGATTTGCAACTATAAAATGATGAAAAGATGAAAAAGAACAATTAATATTTAATACTTCAGCTAAATCCAAGTTATTTCATTTCTAATAAAAATGACCTAAGGGGCACTTGAGTTTTATAGAGAAGTGTGCTTTCCACTGAAAATATACCTGAAGCAACCAATCTATACAAGATGACTATGAATTATAAAAGCTGAAATAATTTTCTAAGATAGGTGGAAGTTTTGTTTTAGCTTATATGTCAGGAACGATTTTGTGTGAATCAGAGTACTAACACAGAAGTGTGGGCTTCCCGTTCAGTTTGAATTAGATACCTTCTAGTGATGGTTTTGAAAAATCCATACGAGAAATATGGATAACTTGATAACTTGACTGTAGTTCTGGCTTTGACAGTAATTAACAGGGTGAGCTTGAATAGGTACTTACCCATCTGAGTATTAGTTTTCTTTTTTCTAAATTGCGGGAGTTGGATATGAGGATCACTAATGTCCCTAAACATTTTAGGATGCGAGTGTTACCGTAAACTCAAAATTGGTCCTATGATGGGCTAGTTAGTGTCTGGTGTGCTAGAGCTACTTTAGTTATAATTTGGTTAATAATATACTAAATCTGTTTTTAAAGTAAATCTTAATATTTTTTCAAGGAATTCTAGAAATCTGTTTAAGTGCAAGAAATTAAAATCAATTGGTTTTTCACAGATTGCTACAGGTAAGTAGGTGGCTGAGTATAGAATTTATTAAACAAGTACCATTACTTTTTTAAAATATGCATTTTCAAGTATATTTGAATGAAAATATATTGTAATTTTCTACCTTTCTAACCCCTTTTGGGCATGCGCATATACACCCAGTGCGCCCACACACACATGCAGATGTATGCTTTTTTGCTATTGTCATACATATAAGTTTTGGGACAAATGCAACAATGTCAGCCTCTTAATTCCAAAAGTGAGTTCTGTTGGAATTCTGTGGAGTGAAAATTGTTAGCATTACTCTATTGTGGAAATATATATTCAATATTCTTTTGGAGAAGAAGTTGAACTTTCACCCAGTTAATAGCCGAACTTTACTCTGTTGCAGCTCTGCATCCTGAATAAGAATCTGTAGGTAGAATCGTTACTCTTATCTCTTTTTTGTTTGAAGAAATTTCATATTGTGCGATGCTGTGCTTGGTTGCCTATTCAATGTGATAAACATTTTATTATCAGTTACCATATAGGAAAGCGTGGTCAATACTGAAGTGCCTCTGCTTCTACAACCTTGACGTTTCATTTAACAACAGTGGTATAATACAGCTAACACTTACTGAGTGCTTATCATGTGCTAAGCACTGTTCTAAATATTTATACGTATTGACCCATTTAATCCTCGTAACAACCCACATGGGTGAGGTATGACAGTTATGGACTGAGACACAAGTAAATGAAGCCTGCCCAATACCTCACAGGAAGAAAGGGTGAGGCCAGGATTCCAGTTCAGGCATTCTGGCTCTAAAGTCTGAATGCATAACCACAACACTGCTTCTCCAAATCCTTTAATATTACTATTACTTTAATCAACTTAGATGATGCAAAAGTTAAAGGATCTAAAGGCCTCATGATCCTTAGTCTTTCCAGTGTCCTTGGTGAAGCTGAAAGCTTCATGCTGGACATCTTCTCATGGTCAAGATGACCAGAAAATTGGGTGTCTCATCACCTTGAATACATATTAAAATCCAGTTGATACTGATCAGTAGAGTTGTTGTTATATACATTTTTGAGCAAAATTAGGTCTTAGTGACGTTGAAACATTACCTCAAGATAAGTTGCATTTATTTTCATGCAGAATATTCATAGCCTGCACTGATCATCCCGGTGCTTAGTCTGCTTTTACTGCAGTTAAGCTAATTACAACAGCATTGTATATATGTGCTCATTGTATATATGTGCTCATGAAGAGTAATGGCTCACCTGTGCCGCTGCTGGGCTTAGCTTGCTGGGATCATAGCGTCATCTTGTTCTGGAGTCCAGCCTGCAATTAAAAGTTGCAACTTTTAATTCTTCAGGTCCCCCAATTTTTGCATTCTCTTTGGTCCTTTTCATCCCTGCTTACTTTGGCAAATTCTTTTTGAATTTATCTTTAAAATTTCTTTTTTAATCAAATGCAGCTACTCATAGTCAACACTCACTACATTCTATCTCAAAACCTCTTTGCTCAAAGCTCTCGTTAGAAATATTTTCTCCCAGTTTATTCTGGCAAATATTTTGCTACCACATGGCTTGGGCCACCATTTTTATTGCCTCCTGCAACAGTTTCCTCACTGCCTGGCTTGGAAGCCAGTGTCACACATTTCAGGTTTTGTTATAGCAGCACTTCAGCATCTTGCTGCCACTTTCTGCAATACTCAGCCATCAGTAACAAATAAACCTGTTATCTCAGCAGCTAACGATAGCAAACACCTGTTTGTTGCTTTCACTTCATGACTGTTGGGCTTGGCTTGGTTCAGTTCAACATTTTTTCTCGTTCCAGAACCTAGGTTGAAGGAATAGCAAAACTTTGGGATATACTATTCACATAATAGAGGGCCTTAGCAAGAGGACAGGCCATTCAGGCGGCCTCATTTAAGATGCTCACATTTCACTGGGCAGAGCAAGTCAATTGATTAAGCCCAAAGGGGGTAGAGAAAGTAATCTCCACCCACAGGGAAGCCTGCCATGGGAGGGGAGCAAATAAATACAACTGTGTATACACATATTTAATCTGCTTTGCCCAGGTTAGGACATTGAAAATTTGACCTAAAATAATATATTTTCTCTTTATTTGTTTATTTTGAACCGTTTAGGGTCAGGTATAAATGGAGATTCAAAGGACATAACTGCCTACCACACAGTGTTTCTTTCAGCCATATTAGGAGGAACAATAGTCATTGTCATTGGATTTTTTGCTGTACTCCTTTGTTATTGCAGGTAAGAACAATATTAATGTGTATGAACACAGAAACTATCAGATTATAGTATCATGTCAGTTCTGTGTATTACAATGTTAGTAGAAATCAATGGTTTGATCTTTAAAATATGTAGATTAAAATAAAAATGGATATATTCTTAGAGTAGCATTGCATATATAATAAACATATTATGAGATGATTTTTTAAAATGAAACCTTCTAGATAAGTTTTAAACTTTTTTTTGCCTTCTCTTCTCCTCTAGGGATAAGTGTGGTACTCCGCAGAAAAGAGAAAGAAATATCACTAAACTTGAGGTCCTCAAGAGAGACCAGACAACTTCAACAACTCACATAAATCACATCAGTTCAGTCAAAGTTGCACTAAAAACCGAGGACAAGTCACAGTTATTCAGTGCCAAAAGTTCCTCGTACAACCCTCAGAAGAAGGAACCATCAAAGGTAGAAGCAGAAGAAAGAGTTTCCGTGGTAAAAACTCGGGACAGTTTAAAAATCTACAATGAAGATGTTTCATTTCTGTCAGTCAATCAAAATAATTACTCAAGAAACCCAGCTCAGTCTTTGGAGCCCAATGTAGGGTCCAAACAACCTAAACATACTAACAACAATATATCTTCATCTCTAGGTGATGCTCAAGAGGAAAAGAGGTATCTCACAGGTAATGAAGATGTGTATGGGCATTCTCACATTCCAGAACAGCTTATGCATATCTACAGCCAGCCCATTGCCATCCTTCAAACATCTGACCTCTTCTCCACTCCAGAGCAGTTACATACTGCTAAGTCAGCTACTTTGCCAAGAAAGGGACAGTTAGTCTATGGCCAATTGATGGAACCAGTAAATAGAGAGAACTTTACACAGACATTGCCCAAAATGCCAATGCATTCTCATGTACAGCCTCCAGATGCCAGGGAAGAGAATATCCCGCTCGAAGGTCAGCAGAGCTTGCCATCCCAAACTTCAGATTGGAGCCGGTATTCAAACAGCCTACTAGAATCTGTTTCTGTTCCTGGAACACTAAATGAAGCTGTTGTAATGACTCCCTTTTCATCAGAGCTTCAAGGAATTTCAGAACAGACCCTCCTAGAACTGTCCAAAGGAAAGCCCTCCCCCCATCCCAGAGCCTGGTTTGTGTCTCTTGATGGAAAGCCAGTCGCACAAGTGAGGCACTCCTTCATAGACCTGAAAAAGGGCAAGAGAGCCCAGAGCAACGACACGAGTCTGGACTCTGGGGTAGACATGAATGAGCACCACTCAAGTAGAAAACTGGAGAGGGAAAAAACGTTCATCAAAAGTATGCATCAGCCTAAGATCCTTTACTTAGAAGATTTAGACCTGAGCAGTAGTGAGAGTGGAACCACTGTCTGCTCCCCCGAGGACCCAGCTTTAAGGCACTTCCTAGATGGAGGGAGTGGAGCTATCATGGAGCACCCTGGGGAAGAGTCCCCAGGAAGAAAAAGCACCGTTGAAGATTTTGAAGCCAATATATCCCCCACTAAAAAAAGGGGAAGACCACCACTAGTCAAAAAAGATAGCAAGACTAATATCTGGAAGAAGCGAGAGGAACGCCCACTGATTCCCATCAATTAACACCAAGAGTGGTCGTGTCTCTGCTGTCTCGTGCTGTTTATTCTTGCTTGTTGTTGTAAACTGCCGTATGAACTTCTGCAGAAGTTGAGACTGAGCAATCTCATGGTCCCTGGACATGTCTCAAGCAGAGTAAATAGTAAAATGGTAATTCAGTAGTGAGAGAAAGATACCAAGGAATGCTTTTTCTGGCCTATTCTTTTCATTTATTTTTGGGTGATGAATTTGAAGTATCCAAGCGTTCAAAATGTAAAATAGCTTCAAGATGTTAGTTATCCAAAAATGTTGCTCAGTCAGCAAGTTGAGTGCTGACTCTGAAGAATAACAGTGAAAAGTGTACTCCTAAAGTTGCTTCCAAAAATGTTGCTTCTGCTTTGATGACTACCCCTGTGAAATGTTTAGAAATGAAACTGTATTCTTCAGGCATCATATTCTTGTGAAATGTTACTATTATGTTCTCCACTGCCTATACTTGAAAATAACTTGATAAATATTCTGGATTGATGTTATTCTAGAGTTCAAAGGCCAAACCTCATTTTCTTTCTTTTTTAAACAGCATGTGTATTGTTATCAACCCAAAAGTAAATTCCATACTCACATAAGATGGGCAAGAAGCTACTTGGTTGTTAGAGAGGGAAATGCCAGCTCTTCGGTTGTTTTTGGATACAACGTCACAGAATAAAAAGGTGTTGTTAGTTTATTTAGAAATCTGAGAAATGAAGGCCCTGATACTGAATTTTTATCTAAAAATTTCTTACCCCCTTCCCCATCACCAAAAGTGAAGTGAGCTTAGCTGTCAAGGAAAACTTTTTACCAATCTAAAAAAAAAAAAAAAAAACCCAAACATTCCTCCTCCTCCCCAATTTTTAGTTTAAGACTCACTGATACATGTAGGCTAAAATCAGTTTTAAGGTATTTCTTCTATTTAAAAAAATTTAGTCACTTAAACACTATTAAACTTGATTTTAAAAATCCATGAATTGAAAGTTTCTTATGAACACTCAAAATATGTGGAGCTAAAGGAAGTAAATATTTCAATATTTTCTGAAATGTCAAACAGAAAAAAAAATGCCATTTCCCTGAGACTCAAAAATACCTTCATGATACTAGGTGTATATCCAGATCTTTTTTTTTGGTTGACATTCATAAAAAATGTTTGGGAAAAACAGTTTCAATTTCATGGGAAAAGTAACAGATTTTTCTTAAATCACTTAAATGCTTTAAGTTATATAACATTTTTTCCAAGTTTGGAAGTCATATATTCATATTCTTTTCATCATAGCAAAGAAGTGTGAACACATTCAACAGCTATTTTTAATTATGTGTTTTCAACTCCAAATTATCATTCATATGTCCTAAAAATGAAGCTCTTTGTTAATTAAAATCAGCTCATCCCATTTTCCTTAATTTCCATAAAGACAGATGTCTGAAGCAGCTTTCCCTTTCCCCTGGGGAAAATACGAAACTAAATTGCTTTATTTCTCATGCCCTACTAATTAACTTGGAAGCAACACAGAGACCCAAGGCACATAAACAAGTTGAAAGAACTAAAATTAGCCACATTAGCTTCAGTCAAATTATATAGATATACAATAAAAGACAACAGCTTTTTCCCCAAGACAGTAGACTTCAGCCAGTTTTTTCCTGCAACCATTTCTGAAGCATCTAACCTGTCAGATAACACTCCTACCTTTCTGTATTAACCCAAAGAATTTAAGACCTAGGCAAAAGTTTGCTATATTCTACCCCAATCCATGAAAGAGATAAATGTTTTGGATAATACCTATATTTACTTTTTTTTGCGGGGGATGGGGAGTGATAAGGTCCAAAATTAGAAGCGGCTTCTTATTGGTTTACACAGAAAGATGTAGTAAAAGCGGCATAAATGAAAATGATTTGGAAAAGGTTAAGCAGTTAGTGCTCTGCTGAAGTGCCTTTGATATAGACTTGCTTTATTAGAAGGATATGATAACATCTTTCTTAAATGTGCATTTTCTTTCTGTTAGCCAAATTAAACATGTGCTGTTTTTATTAATTAAAAATATAGACCTCGTGTTTCACGTTGGAACAATGAATTTTGCATGCCAGTGACATCTCTTTGTGTGTTTAATTATTTTTTGAATCCAGTTTATATTGATACATTGTTTATGTTGGAATGAAGTTAGAAATTATATAGTAATATATTGCACTTCACTATTTTAAGTGTATATTTTCCCCACCCTTAAAAATGTTTAATCTCTTATCTTGGTAATGGAATACACACATTGATATAAGGGTATACCATTCAGGTATGCCACTTACTCATTCTTGTGTAAAGGAAATGAGAAGATGTATCCCCAAGGGCTTTTCTAGAAATACTTTTGGTTTCAGAATAAAATCTTATTTTTTTATACACTGCACATTCTGTTCTCAATTGGGAAGTATAGGCAATTTATCTTTTCTAATGATCCAAAATGTGTAACTTCTCATTTGTGAGTAGTTCACAAATTTCCTGTTAAAAAGCTGAAGCCATCTACTTTTTCTTAACCCAAGTGATAATAAACCTGCAGTATTCACAACTTTCTTAAAATTTTTAAATTGAAAACCAACAGTTTTGTGCAAATGAAAACCTTGAGAATTTTGGTCACAAATTGTTAACATCTGTGGATCCTTTATATATACTTTGGATAGATCTTAAAGGCAAAATTATCCCTTAATTAACTGATGGGTTCATTTACTAAAGCACAGCTATATGTATTTTTGAATACATATTATCTTGAACTTATAAAATCCATTTTTATGACATTTATGCAGTTGTATAGGGATTACGCCCATTTATAATACACAGTATACCACGAAGGTCACCAGTATTGAGGAATAAAAGCACTTCCTTGCTTTGGCAGTCATTTTCAGATCACTTTCTATGTGTTTGAATCCTCTGGTATCAATACATAGTATAGAGTTTTAGGGGTCTGTGGGTCAAATTGTGTCCCTCAAAACTTCCCAGGAAGGTGAAGCTCAAAGTTACCTATTCATTTATAGGGAATGAAGTACTCATTTCTCCATGTACTAGAGTTGTAAAGAATTTGACTATGTTAATTTCCATCTCAGACCTAGAGTTGACATTTTGCTCTCTTGTTTCCAAGTGTTTCTATCTTTTGTATTCTTTCATCAGAGGAATCTCACATTTCAGTGTACTTAGTGACATTACTAGGATATTTACTGCTGAAAACTGTTAACAATCTGAAGATTTGAAAAATGTTAAACATAGTTCAGTAAAGATAATAAAATAAATCTAAAAATGTACTTGATGCATTGTTTTATTTTGGGTAAACTATGAAACATTCCTCCCTAAACTGTTGTTTAATCTAGCGGATATTCAATTTTTTTTTTTTTAATTACACTCCCTATAGTAAAATAAACATTTGAATACACTTTGTTTATATAATGAACTTGATTTCTCTTTGTATTTCACGTTCTCCGAGGTTCACATTTTTACTACTAAAGCTGAATATAGACATTATTTTTCCATTCAATGAGAATACTTTTCAAGATAATCTGATAGATATTTAGGTAGTTGCAGTTTTATATTCTAAAGGAGAAATGATACAATACGCCCTCCCACAGCCCCTGCAAAAAAATTTCTTTTGACTTTAAACCAAAGACTAAATGATGACACAAAGGCTGTTTACACTTAGAGAGTTAGATCTCCTTCAAGACCCCTTCGGCTCAGTTAATTGAACAATGCCCAAGTTCATGCAGTCTGTATTTTGGGGCTTTAGAATATCTTTTAGAATGATTATCCTAACTTCATATTTTTAGACATTTTGTACAACTTAAATAAATATGGTACTAGAAATACCTGTGGTCAGTTCTAATGGGAATTGGGCTCTGAATCTACTCACAAACACAGTGGAGATTATGACCCTCAACACTGGTGTTGAAATAGACACTTCCGTTTGGATCCCCAAGTGCAAACCAGGCTATGGCCAACTTTTTCAGGGCCTGGTCTCCATCTAGGAGAGTGTGGGGTCTTAATAGAAATGATGCAACCCCTGGAAGAGTCGTGCAGGACCCAAACTCACATGGAATTGGTTGTAACAGAAAAGAGATTTCATAAATCACAATCAGAAATTTAGCTTCCAAACAGACTGAAGTTCATGAACTGTTCATCACATTCTCAAGGGAAATTAATATGGGAAGACGGATATGTAGGAACTACAGGAAAAAAAGTGAATGGAGTTAGTAGGTATTTTTAAAAGTTTATCAAGTCTTCACTCATCAGTTCTTGATAATTGTGACAGCTAATCAGGGACCCTTCTTTTGAACTACATGCTGGAAAAATATTAAACTATATAGTAGTGTTGCTTTATCTAGACTTCATAAAATCATTTTTGGCCTTTTTATAGGTGGATTTCTTTATCATAGCTACAGTGAGATAGCTTAATTCCAACAGTAAGCTCTCTAAATAAATTAATTTCTTTTGCAAAATCAGCCCTATTGTCTTAGATTTGGATATGTTTTCTCCATCAAAATAAATGTTTTTTGGGCTTCCCTGGTGGCGCAGTGGTTAAGAATCCACCTGCCAATGCAGGGGACACAGGTTCGAGCCCTGGTCCAGGAAGGTCCCACATGCCGCAGAGCAACTAAGCCCATGCGCCACAACTACTGAGCCTGCACTCTAGAGCCTGCGAGCCACAACTACTGAAGCCCATGTGCCTAGAGCCCGTGCTCCGCTACGAAGAGTAGCCCCCGCTCGCTGCAACTAGAGAAAGCCCACATGGAGCAATGAAGATCCAACACAGCCAACAATAAATAAAATAAATTTATATAAATAAATAAATAAATATTTTTCCTTTGACTTGTTTTCTTATCTTTTTCCTTTATTTTGGGCCTCTAATTTGGGACTGTGCACTTCTCACCATTGACTTAGTATTTTTTCGTTATAAAAACATTTTCAGTTTGACTAGAGAAAAATTGATTTCTAGGACTTCCCTCGTGGCGCAGTGGTTAGGAATCCACCTGCCAATGCAGGAGACACGGGTTCCATCCCTGGTCCGGAAGATCCCACATGCCATGGAGCAACTAAGCCCGTGCACCATAACTACTGAGGTGGAGCTCTAGAGCCCATGAGCCACAACTACTGAGCCCATGATCCACAACTACTGAGCCCGTGTGCTGCAACTACTGAAGCCCATGTGCCTAGAGCCCATGCTCTGCAACAAGAGAAGCCACCACAATGAGAAGCCCACATCGCAACGAAGAGTAGCCCCTGCTTGCTGCAGCTAGAGAAAGCCCACGTGCAGCAATGAAGACCCAATGCAGCCCAAAATAAATAAAATTTAAAAAAAAAAGAAAAATTGATTTCTAGACAATCACAATTTATAATGTTAAATACCAAAAGTTAACTCAATTACAAATGATGGAGAAACATTTTCATTAGCTATATATGAAAAATTTCTTAAGGGAAAAATAACTATTTTTCTTGATAAATACTTTCGTCCTAAGATAGCTAAGCTTAAAGATCACATTTTAAGATTACCTGTGGTGTTTGTCAAAACACTGCAGTAAAACTTTTCTCCACTTTGTGTTTGCTATAGTAGATGAATATCTGCCTGTTTCTGTTGGGAAAGTTTACGTGTTGAGAAGAAGCATATGGTATTTTTTTTAACCTTTGGTGGCAAAACTTTTCTTGGTTGAACCCTATATTTCCTGGTTTTCAAACCTACACTTGTTACAATTGTAAATAATATTCCACAGTCCGGTAGGGATACTCCAGTTTCCCAAATGATTTAGTCTTTTATTTTCTACTTATATTCTTCAGGTTGACTAGAAGTTTCACAATTCATATGTTGACTGGTTCTAATCCCTATAGACCTTATTAAAACACTAGGCTAACTGCAGACATTCTAATTCAAAACAAACCAGATAATTACATTCCCAGGAGTCTCTGGCCTTATTACACTTGAACATCTTTGTTAAGAACATTTCCTAAATACTGTATTGAAAAGTAGAATTGTAGCTATTAAGCAATGTGCAGTAGATATCTCAAAATAATTTTTATTTTATATATCCCCATATTTCAGTCTGGAAAATAAAGATTTTTTTTTGTTTTATGTAGAAAATATTTTTAAAGTAAATTTATTCAGCTTAAATTTATCTCTAATATCCAGCATTCTGAAATAAATACTATCTTGAAACCCTGAGTTCTAACTTAGATAACTTCTGAAAGACTTGTGTCCATTAAATACAGAAATGTTTAATTATTAACATGTACTTTTACATATATTATATTGTCATTATTAATTTTTTAATTTGGTGTTTATTACTGATTATTTGGGTAACTAGGTGACTGCAGGAAGGCTTGAGAGGAGATCTGTCATTTTCTTTTGGATATTCCAAGTTAAAAGGATCAGTGTGGTATCTAGGAGATTTCCTGTGCACCTTTGAATCCATCTTGGGTTAGCTATTAGGGTCACATCAGATGTTAGATATGCAGGCAGTAGAGATTTGGAGAATTTCA
This sequence comes from Lipotes vexillifer, assembly GCF_000442215.2. Lineage (NCBI taxonomy): Eukaryota > Metazoa > Chordata > Mammalia > Artiodactyla > Lipotidae > Lipotes > Lipotes vexillifer. The sequence goes on along the minus strand of NW_006799230.1, from coordinate 1,218,396 downwards.
GATGGTTGTTTGAAGCTACAGGCGAAGGTGAGATGGTCAAGAAAGAGTATGTATGGTGAGAAAAGACTCCCATTGATGTCATTAAATTATTTATGTAAAAAGTAACTTAAAAATATAAGTAAAATATCAATTCTATTTAAGAATATTGGGTTTTACAAACAAATTGATGTGTATATATTCAAGTTGAAAGTAAAGACAGTGACTTCAGCAACTCCTTTTATATTTCATAGATACGACTTTCACTTTACATCTCAAGTTGAATAGAATTTTAATTTTTGTAAGTAGAATCTTATTTAAAAATAAGTGGCAAATAAGTCAATTTCTCCATTACTAAATTTGTTCTTTTTTTCTATCTTGCATTTTCACAATGTAGATTTTCAATAAATATTTTACAAGTAAGGGAGCAAAAGTTAGATCTGGGTTCAAGCCATGACACTTCACATTTCTAGTAAACTTCAGTTTCCTCATGTTACATGGCTCTGACAATGTTCAGAACAGTAATATTGTAAGACTAAAGGTGGTACAAAGGAAAAGCACAGACCTGGCAAATATTAGTTATTGACCTATGGCACTATGTTTGATGAATTTACAAATTACAAGGGATCACATTTGTGATTCAATCCTTTTTAACCAATAGGATTATCTCCAATTAAGAGCTGATTATCACTGCACACTAACACCTATATCACTGATAGCTAATTATCAGAGTGTAGCCTCCAGATGCCAGAGTTCTCCTTACAGCCACTATTGTGCTTTTTCACTTAGGACCATTAGGAATTGGGGAAAGAAGAGAACCACTCAAATTATTTAGAGAATTTGATAAATTGGGGTATGGCTCTCATGCATATCCTGCCTCCCATACTTCATATTGTCTCATATAACTCAATAACTGCTCAGCTATCTAGAATGATTTAGCAACAACCATCAAAGAGGCATAAAAAAGAGGGGTTTTATAGACCCATTATTCAGTGATTCATGAATTAAAGGAACCTGGGTTATTTCTAAACATCCTCACCCTAGTAGTTTTCTCCTACATTTTTATTAATCTGAAATATATGTTATACAAACTAGAAGTATTTAATTATACAGTTTCCTTCAGAAACAGATTGTTTCTAGAAAACTTTTTCTTGATCTCTTCACTGATATTTTTAATGTATTCTAAAACTTGTAAAAAATGGACCAAAACATTGAGTAGGAGCTTTCCTGGTAGCCTGAAGAATCAAGTCCATAGAGGAATAAAACACATGTGTTTTCAGTCCAGAGAATCCTCAGTTATCAGGTCCACCATCTCTTCAAAGTGTCTGTTGAGAGCAGCTTTTTTGCAGAATTGGTGCTAACGTCACCCCCCCGCCATTTCATTAATGTAAGAGGAAGATGGGGAAGCAGAGAAGTGCCCTTTCTGGGTAGAGGTTGTCATTGAAGGGAGCTACCCCTCACCTCACCCCCTGTAGTGGTGAAAGGAGCACTTTACTTATACTCCTCCCAGAAGTTTCAGTGGGGGGGACAAGAGGATCACCAGTGAAGTTTATCTACAATAAGGGGACACAGACATCTCTTTCTATGATTGGATTGCTGTCCTGTCCTAGTGCAAGTGGGGGAAAAGTACTGTGGGAGATGGCATTGTGATGCCACCAGATGAGGTGGGAATAAGAATTATTTCTTTTTTGGATCAGATCAAGATGGCAGAGGAATGGGACATGGAGCTCACCTTCTCCCACAAATACATCAAAAATACATCTACATGTGGAACAATTCTCACAGAACATCTACTGAATACTGGCAAAAGACCTCAGACTTCCAAAAGGGCAAGAAAATCTTCATGAAACTGGGTAGGACAAAAGAAAAAAAAAGAAAGGAATTGTGATGGAAGGGAGCTGTGAAAGAGGAAAGGTTTCTGCACACTGAGAAGTTGCCTCACTGGTGGGGAGATCAGCCAGGACAGAGCGGGAGCTTTGGAGCTTTGGAGGAGGGTACAGCAACCAGTTTGCAGAAGGCAAAGGGGAGAAAGACTTGCAGAGACAGTCTGTGTCACCGCCTGCCACTCCCTGGCCTGAGATGCTTGCTCATCTACTGGGGTGGGTGGGGGCTGGGTGTTGAAGCTCGGGCTGTGGAGGTCAGACCTGGGGAGAGGACTGGGGTTAGCTGTATGGAGACAGCCTGAGGGGCCTGGGGTATCGTGCGCCCCAACCAAGGGAGTATGGGAAGAAGCCTGGGCCCGCCAGAGAGGCAAGCAGAGGAGGGTGTGCCAGGAGAGGGGTGGGACCACCATAAGAGTTTCTTTTTCTGCGTGTGTGCGCTCTCAGGCAGGAGGGCGCTGCCTACACAAGCTCCAGGGGTGAGTGCAAGACGTCACTGCCATCTTGGACTCCAGAGGTGGGTGCAGGCTGCTGTCACTGCCAAGGGTCTTGCGAGTAGGTGTCACTTGCTGCCCCCACCTTCCCGGGGGCAGGCACAGGCCACTCACCTGCACAGCCCCTATCAAGGGAATAATGGCCAGCACATGCTAAGGAAAGAGACAGCCAGCATCCAAACCAAAAACAGCCCTCATATGAAAAACATATGAAACCCACACAAGCTAGGCAGGGACGCTCCCACATATAAATAGCCCCACAAGACTACAGTAGATAATTGTTTCTCCTAAGCTCACAGAGTAAAAGAAATATAAGCAAAATGAAGAAGCAGAGGAACTACTCCCAGATGAAAGACCAAGAAAATTCCCCTGAAGGAACAAACAGTGAAACAGACCTCTTCAATCTAATAGACACTGATTTCAAAAGGAGGTAATGAAAATACTGAAGAAATTAAGAAAGGCTATCAACAGAAATGTAAAAAGGAACTAGAAACTAAAAGGAGGAGCCAAGAAAAATTAGAAAGCTGTGACAAAAGCCGAGCTAAAGGCAATAAATAGCAGAATGAATAATGCAGAAGAAATAAGTGATCCGTAAGATAGAATAATGGAAATTACCCAATCAAAACAGCAGATAGAAAGCCAAATGAAAAAAAAAAAAAAAAAGAAAGCAATATAAGAGACCTATGGGATAACATAAAGCATGCCAATCTATGCATAACAGGGATTCCAGAAGGAGAAGAAAGAGAAAAGGGGATTTAAAATGTAGTTGAAGAAATTCTGGCTGAAAACTACCCAAACCTAAAGAAGGAAACATATCCAGATACAGGAAGCACAGAGAGTCCCAATCAAGATGAACCCAAACAGATCTACACCTAGACATATAATAAAAATGGCAAAAGTTAAGGATAGATGACTCTAAAGGCAGCAAGAGAAAAACAAAGAGTTAATTACAAGGGAACCCCTATAAGGTTATCAGCTGATTTCTCTACAGAAACACTGCAGGCCAGAAAGGAATGGCAAAATATATTCTAAGTCTTGAAAGGGAAAAATCTTCAACTTAGAATACTCTACCCAGCAAGATTATCATTTAGAATAGAATAGGAGGAGAAATAAAGAATCTCTCAGGCAAGCAAAAACTAAAAAAAGTACAATACTAAACCTATCCTAATAGGTTTAGTGTTGAAATATTGAAATGTCTTCTCTAAATAGAAAAGAAGAAGATACAGGAAGGAGGAAATCACAGTTGGAAAGTAAATCACTTGAAAAAGCCCATATACAGATCAGAAAAAAAAAAAAAAAGAATTTGTGAAAGTGATGATAACCACAAGGAACAGCAAAAGAATTAATATAAAGAAGTAAAAAATGACATCAAAATCATAAACTGGGGAAGGAGAGTATGAAAATATAGATTCTTTTTTTTTAGAATGTGTTTGAGCCTATATGACTATCAGTCTAAAGCAAAGAGATAAAGGAAGGGGTTAACATACTTGAAAAACAGGGCAACCACAATTCAAAAACATGCAATAGATTCACGAAAACCAAAAATAAGAGATCACAGCATAAAATAAAAGGAAATCATCAAACCACAAAAAGAAACAAAGAAAAAGAAACAAAGAATAAACATAGAATCAACTGGAAAACAAGGTTTGAAATGGCAATAAATAAATATGTATCAATAATTACCTTAAATGTCAATGGACTGAATGATTCAATCAAAAGACATAGAGTGGGGAATTCCCTGGCAGTCCAGGACTCTGTGCTTCCACTGCAATGGGCATGGGTTCACTCCCTGGTCAGGGAACTAAGATCCCACAAACCACGTGGCACAGCCAAAAAAAAAAAAAAAAAAAAAGGAGCCTGTGGTCTGCAATGGGAGAGGCCACAACAGTGAGAGGGCCGCGGACCGCAAAAAAAAAAAAAAAAAAAAAAAGACAGACTGGCTGACAATAAAAAAAGAGGCTGCAATATGCGGCCAACAGGAGACCCATCTTAGGGCAAAGGACACACATAGATTGGACATGAGGGGATGGAAAAAGATATTTCATGCAAATGGATATGAAAATAAAGTGGGAGTTGCAATACTCATAACAGACAAAATAGACTTTAAAACAAAGGCCATAAAGAAAAATAAAGAAAGACACCATATAATGATAAAAGGATCAATAAAAGAAGAGGATTTTACATTTGTCAACGTATATGAACCTAATAGAGGAGCACCCAAATACATAAAACAGATACTAACAGACAAAAAGGGAGAAATTGATGGGAATACAATAAAAAGAGGGGACTAACACCCCACTCACATCAATGGACAGATCTTCTAGATGGAAAATCAATAAGGCAACAGAGATCCTAAATGATACAATAGAACAGTTATACTTAATTGATATTTTCACATTACATTGAAAACAAACACAGAATACACATTCTTTTCAAGTGCACATGAAACTTTCTCTAGGACTGACTACAAACTAGGGCACAAAACTAACCTCAACAAATTTAAGAGTATAAAATTATTTTAAGCATCTTCTCTGACCACAATGGCATGAAACTAGAAATCAACCACAGGAAAAGAAATGAGAAAAAAACGATTACATGGAGGCTAAACAACATGCTACTAAAAAATCAGTGGGGAGGGGAGAGGGGGAAGATGGTGGAAGAGTAAGATACAGAGATCACCTTCCTCCCCACAAATACATCAGAAATACATCTACATGTGGAACAACTCCTACAAAATACCCACTGAACGCTGGAAGAAGACCTCAGACCTCCCCAAAGGCAAGAAACTCCCCACATAACCTGGGTAGGGCAAAAGAAAAATGAATAAACAGAGACAAAAGAATAGGGACGGGACCTGCACCAGTAGGAGGGAGCTGTGAAGGAGGAAATGTTTCCACACACTAGGAAGCCCCTTCGCGGGCGGAGACTGCGGGTGGCGGAGCGGGAGAGCTTTGGACGCACGGAGGACAGCATAGCAACAGGTGTGTGGAAGGCAAAGAGGAGAGATTCCTGCACAGAGGATCAGGGCTGACCAGCACTCACCAGCCCGATAGGCCTGTCTGCACACCCGCCAGGGCAGGCGGGGTCTGGGAGCTGAGGCTCGGGCTTCGGTCGGATCGCAGGGAGAGGACTGGGGTTGGTGGCATGAACACAGCATGAAGGGGGCTAGTGCGCCACAGCTAGCCAGGAGGGAGTCCGGGGAAAAGTCTGGACCTGCCGAAGAGGCAAGAGACTATTTCTTCCCTCTTTGTTTCCTGGTGCGTGAGGGGAGGGGATTAAGAGCGCTGCTTAAAGGAGCTCCAGAGACGGGCGCGAACTGCGGCTAAAAGCGCGGACCCCAGAGACGGGCATGAGACGCTAAGGCCACTGCTGCCGCCACCAAGAAGCCTGTGTGCAAGCACAGGTCACTATCCACACCTCCCCTCCCGGAAGCCTGTGCAGCCCGTCACTGTCAGGGTCCCGTGATCCAGGGACAACTTCCCTGGGAGGACGCACAGCGTGCCTCAGCCTGGTGCAATGTGTCGCCGGCCTCTGCCGCCGTACGCTTGCCCCGAATCCGTACCCCTCCCTCCCGCCATGGCCTGAGTGCGCCAGAGTCCCCGAAGCAGCTGCTCCTTTAACCCCGTCCTGTCTGAGCAAAGGACAGATGCCCTCAGGCGTCCTACACGCAGAGGCGGGGCCAAATCCAAAGCTGAACGCCGGGAGCTGTTCCAACAAAGAAGAGAAATGAAAATTTCTCCCAGCAGCCTCAGAAGCAATGTATTAAATCTCCACAATCAACTTGATATACCCTGCATCTGTGGAATACCTGAATAGACAACGAATCATCCCAAACTGAGGAGGTGCACTTTGAAAGCAAGATATATTACTTTTTCCCCTTTTCCTCTTTTTGTGAGTGTGTATGTGTATGCTTCTGTGTGAGATTTTGTCTGTATAGCTTTGCTTTCACCATTTGTCCTAGGGTTCTGACCGTCCGTTTTTTGGGGGGGGGGGGTTTACTTAAAAATTTTTTTTCTTAATTATTTTTATTTTAATATCTTTATTTTATTTTATCTTATTTTATTTTATGCTCTTTCTTTCTTTTCTTTCTTTCTACTTTTTCTCCCTTTTATTCTGAGCTGTGTGGATGAAAGGCTCTTGGTGCTGCAGCCAGGAGTCAGTACTGTGCCTCTGAGGTGAGAGAGCCAACTTCAGGACACTGGTCCACAAGAGACCTCCCAGCTCCACGTAATATCAAATGAGAAAATCTCCCTGAGATCTCCATCTCAAAACCAACACCCAGCTTCACTCAAAGACCAGCAAGCTACAGTGCTGGACACCCTATGCCAAACAACTAGCAAGACAGGAACACAACCGCACCCATTAGCAGAGAGGCAGCCTAAAATCATAATAAGTTCACAGACACCCCAAAACACAACACCAGACGTGGACCTGCCCACCAGAAACACAAGATACAGCCTCATCCACCAGAACACAGGCACTAGTCCCTCCACCAGCCTACACAACCCACTGAACCAACCTTAGCCACTGGAGACAGACATCAAAAACAACGGGAGCTACGAACTTGCAGCCTGCAAAAAGGTGAACCCAATCACAGTAAGATAAGCAAAATGAGAAGACAGAAAAACACACAGCAGATGAAGGAGCAAGATAAAAAGGCACCAGACCTAACAAATGAAGAGGAAATAGGCAGTCTACCTGAAAAAGAGTTCAGAATAATGATAGTAAAGATGATCCAAAATCTTGGAAATAGAATGGACAAAATGCAAGAAGCAGTTAACAAGGACCTAGAAGAAATAAAGTTGAAACAAACAATGATGAACAACACAATAAATGAAATGAAAAATACTCTAGATGGGATCAATAGCAGAATAACTGAGGCAGAAGAACGGATAAGTGACCTGGAAGATAAAATAGTGGAAATAACTACTGCAGAGCAGAATAAAGAAAAAAGAATGAAAAGAACTGAGGACAGTCTCAGAGACCTCTGGGACAACATGAAACACACCAACATTCGAATTATAGGGATCCCAGAAGAAGAAGAGAAAAAGAAATAGACTGAGAAAATATTTGAAGAGATTATAGTTGAAAACTTCCCTAATATGGGAACGGAAATAGTTAATCAAGTCCAGGAAACACAGAGAGTCGCATACAGGATAAATTCAAGCAGAAACATGCCAAGACACATATTAATCAAACTGTCAAAAATTAAGTACAAAGAAAACATATTAAAAGCAGGAAGGGAAAAACAACAACTAACACACAAGGGAATCCCCATAAGGTTAACAGCTGATCTTTCAGCAGAAACTCTGCAAGCCAGAAGGGACTGGCAGGACATACTTAAAGTGATGAAGGAGAAAAACCTACAACCAAGATTACTCTACCCAGCAAGGATCTCATTCACATTTGATGGAGAAATCAAAACCTTTACAGACAAGCAAAAGCTGAGAGTTCAGCACCACCAAACCAGCTTTACAACAAATGCTAAATGATCTTCTCTAGGCAAGAAACACAAGAGAAGGAAAAGACCTACAATAACAAACCCAAAACAATTAAGAAAATGGGAATAGGAACATACAGATTGATAATTACATTAAATGTAAATGGATTAATGCTCCCACCAAAAGACAAAGACTGGCTGAATGGATACAAAAACAAGACCCATACATATGCTATCTACAAGAGACCCACTTCAGACGTAGGGACACATACAGACTGAAAGTGAGGGGATGGAAAAAGATATTCCATGCAAATGCAAACCAAAAGAAAGCTGGAGTCGCAATTCTCATATCAGACAAAATAGACTTTAAAATAAAGACTATTATAAGAGACAAAGAAGGACACTACATAATGATCAAGGGATCGATCCAAAAAGAAGATATAACAATTTAAATATTTATGCACCCAACATAGGAGCACTTCAATACATAAGGCAAATACTAAGAGCCATAAGAGGGGAAATCGACAGTAACACATTCATAGTAGGGGACTTTAACACCCCACTTTCACCAATGGACAGATCACCCAAAATGAAAATAAATAAGGAAACACAGTCTTTAAATGATACATTAAACAAGATGGATTTAATTGATATTTATAGGACATTCCATCCAAAAACAACAGAATACACCTATTTCTCAAGTGCTCATGGAACATTCTCCAGGATAGATCATATCTTGGGTCACAAATCAAGCCTTGGTACATTTAAGAAAATTGAAATCGTACCAAGTATCTTTTCCGACCACAATGCTATGAGAGTACATATCAATTACAGGAAAAGATCTGTAAAAAATACAAACACATAGAGGCTAAACAATACACTACTTAATAACGAAGTGATCACTGAAGAAATCAAAGAGGAAATCAAAAAATATCTAGAAACAAATGACAATGGATACACGACGACCCAAAACCTATGGGATGCAGCAAAAGTAGTTTTAAGAGGGAAGTTTACAGCAATACAATCCTACCTTAAGAAATGGGAAACATCTCAAATAAACAACCGAACCTTGCACCTAAAGCAATTAGAGAAAGAAGAACAAAAAAACCCCAAAGTTAGCAGAAGGAAAGAAATCACAAAGATCAGATCAGAAATAAATGAAAAAGAAATGAAGGAAACGATAGCAAAGATCAATAAAACTAAAAGCTGGTTCTTTGAGAAGATAAACAAAATTGATAAACCATTAGCCAGATTCATTAAGAAACAAAGGGAGAAGACTCAAATCAATAGAGTTAGAAGTGAAAAAGGAGAAGTAACAACTGACACTGCAGAAATACAAAGGATCATGAGAGATTAATACAAGCAACTCTATGCCAATAAAATGGACAACCTGGAAGAAATGGACAAATTCTAGAAATGCACAACGTGCCAAGACTGAGCCAGGAAGAAATACAAAATATGAACAGACCAATCACAAGCACTGAAATTGAGACTTTGATTAAAATTCTTCCAACAAACAAAAGCCCAGGACCAGATGGCTTCACAGGCGAATTCTATCAAACATTTAGAGAAGAGCTAACACCTATCCTTCTCAAACTCTTCCAAAATATAGCAGAGGGAGGAACACTCCCAAACTCATTCTACGAGGCCACCATCACCCTGATACCAAAACCAGACAAAGATGTCACAAAGAAAGAAAACTATAGGCTAATATCACTGATGAACATAGGTGCAAAAATCCTCAACAAAATACTAGCAAACAGAATCCAACAGCACATTAAAAGGATCATATACCATGACCAAGTGATTTTTATTCCAGGAATGCAAGGATTCTTCAATACACACATATCAATCAGCGTGATACACCATATTAACAAACTGAAGGAGAAAAACCATATGATCATCTCAATAGATGCAGAGAAAGCTTTCAACAAAATTGAACACCCATCTATGATAAAAACCCTCCAGAAAGTAGGCATAGAGGGAAGTTTCCTCAACATAATAAGGGCCATATATGACAAACTCACAGCAAACAGCATCCTCAATGGTGAAAAACTGAAACCATTTCCACTAAGATCAGGAACAAGACAAGGTTGCCCACTCTCACCACTCTTATTCAACATAGTTTTGGAAGTTTTAACCACAGAAATCAGAGAAGAAAAAGAAATAAAAGGAATCCAAATCAGAAACGAAGAAGTAAAGCTGTCACTGCAGATGACATGATACTATATATAGAGAACCCCAAAGATGCTGCCAGAAAACTACTAGAGCTAATCCATGAATTTGGTAAAGTAGCAGGATACAAAATTAATGCACAGAAATCTCTGGCATTCCTATACACTAATGATGAAAAATCTGAAAGTGAAATCAAGAAAACACTCCCATTTACCATTGCAATGAAAAGAATAAAATATCTAGGAATAAACCTAACTAAGGAGACAAAAGACCTGTATGCAGAAAATTATAAGACACTGATGAAAGAAATTAAAGATGATACAAATAGATGGAGAGATATACCATGTTCTTGGATTGGAAGAATCAACATTATGAAAATGACTCTACTACCCAAAGCAATCTACAGATTCAATGCAATCCCTATCAAACTACCAATGGCATTTTTCACAGAAGTAGAACAAAAAATTTCACAATTTGTATGGAAACACAAAAGACCCCCAATAGCCAAAGCAATCTTGACAACAAAAAATGGAGCTGGAGGAATCACGCTCCCTGACTTTGGAGTATACTACAAAGCTACAGTATTCAAGACAGTATGGTACTGGCACAAAAACAGAAATACAGATCAATGGAACAGGATAGAAAACTCAGAGATAAACCCATGCACATATCATCACCTTATCTTTGATAAAGGAGGCCGGAATATACAGTGGAGAAAAGACAGCCTCTTCAATAAGTGGTGCTGGGAAATCTGGACAGGTACATGTAAAAGTATGAGATTAGATCACTCCCTAACACCATACACAAAAATAAACTCAAAATGGATTAAAGTCCTAAATGTAAGGCTAGACACTCTAAAACTCTCAGAATAAAACATAGGCAAAACATAGGGACCTAATGAAACTTCAAGTGTTTTGCACAGCAAAGGAAACCATAAACAAGACCAAAAGACAGCCCTCAGAATGGGAGAAAATATTTGCAAATGAAGCAAATGACAAAGGATAATCTCCAAAATTTACAAGCAGTTCATACAGCTCAGTAACAAAAAAACAAACAACCCAATCCAAAAATGGGCAGAAGACCTAAATAGACATTTCTCCAAAGAAGATATACAGACTGCCAACAAACACATGAAAGAATGCTCAACGTCATTAATCATTAGAGAAATGCAAATCAAAACTACAATGAGGTATCATCTCACACCAGTCAGAATGGCCATCATCAAAAAATCTAGAAACAGTAAATGCTGGTGAGGGTGTGGAGAATAGGGAACACTCTTGCACTGTTGGTGGGAATGTAAATTGATATAGCCACTATGGAGAACAGTATGGAGGTTCCTTAAAAAACTACAAATAGAACGACCATATGACCCAGCAAACCCACTAGTGGGCATATACCCTGAGAAAACCATAATTCAAAAAGGGTCATGTACCAAAATGTTCATCACAGCTCTATTTACAATAGCCAGGAGATGGAAGTAACCTAAGTGTCCATCATCAGATGAATGGATAAAGAATATGTGGCACATATTTACAATGGAATATTAATCAGCCATAAAAAGAAACAAAATTGAGTTATTTGTGGTGAGGTGGATGGACCTAGAGTTTGTCATACATAGTGAAGTAAGTCAGAAAGAGAAAAACAAATACCATATGCTAACTCATATATATGGAATATAAGGGAAAAAAATCATGAAGAACCTAGGGGTAAGACAGGAATAACGACACAGACCTACTAGAGAATGGACTTGAGGATATGGTGAGGGGGAAGGGTAAGGTGTGACAAAGTGAGAGAGTGGCATGGACATATATACACTACCAAACGTAAAATAGGTAGCTAGTGGGAAGCAGCCACATGGCACAGGGAGATCAGCTCGGTGCTTTGTGACCACCTAGAGTGGTGGGATAGGGAGAGTGGGAGGGAGGGAGATGCAAGAGGAAAGAGATATGAGAACATATGTATATGTATAACTGATTCACTTTGTCATAAAGCAGAAACTAACACACCATTGTAAAGTAATTATACTCCAATAAAGATGTTAAAAAAAGGAAACCAATGGTTCAAGGAGGAAATCAAAAAGGAAATTAAATAATACCTTGAGACAAATGACAATGAAAACACAACCATACAAAATGTATGGGATGCAGCAAAGGCAGTTTGTACAGGGAAGTGAATAGCGATACAGGCCTTCCTCAAAAAGAAGAAAAATCTCAAATAAACAACCTGACCTACCACTTTAAAGAATTAGAAGAAGAACAAATAAAACCTAAATTCAGCAGAAGGAAGGAAATAATAAGATCAGAGAGGAAATAAATAAAATAGAGATAAAAAAAGATAGAAAAAAATCAAAGAGCTGATTCTTTGAAAGGGTATAGAAATTGACAGAACTCTGGTCAGGCTCACCAAGAAGAAAAGAGAGAGAATCGAAATAAACAAAATAAATGAAAATGAATAAATGAAATGAAAAAGGAAAAATCTCAACTGATACCACAGAAATACAAAACCATAAGAGAATACTATGAACAATTATGCACCAACAAATTTGACAACCTAGAAGAAATGGACAACTTCCTAGAAACATACAGCCCACCAAAACGGAATAAAAAAGAAATAGATAATTTGAACAAACCAATCAGTAGAAGTGAAACAGAATCTGTAATAAACAAACAAAAAAACTCCTTAGAAACAAAAGTCCAGGACAGGATGGCTTCACAGTAGAATTCTACAAAACATACAAAGAAGAATGTATACCAATCCTTCTGAAACTCTTCCAAAAGGCTGAAGAGGAGGGAACACACGCAAAGACATTTTATGAAGCCAGCATCACCCTGATACCAAAACCAGACAAAGATACCACTAAAAAAGGAAATTACAGGCCAATATCTTTTATGAATATAGATGCAAATATTCTCAGCAAAATATTAGCAAACTGAATCCAACAGCACATAAGAAAGATCATACACCACGGCCAAGTGGGATTCATGCTAAGTTCACAAGGATGGTTCAAAATATGCAAATCAATCAATGTAATACACCACATTAAAAAAGAAAAGTCAAAAACCACATGATCACCTCAATAGATGCAGAAAAAAGCATCTGACAACATTCAACATCCATTTATGATAAAAACTCTTAACCATAGTGGGTATAGAGGGAACATATCTCACCATAATAAAAGCCATTTATGACAAACCCACAGCCAATATAATACTCAATGGTGAAAGGCTGAAAGCTTTCCCACTAAAATATGGAACAGGACAAGGATGCCCACACTCACCATTTCTATTTAACATAGTATTGGAAGTCCTAGCCACAGCAATCAGACAAGAAAAAGAAATAAAAGATATCCAAATTGGAAGAGAAGAGGTAAAATTTTCACTATATGCCAATGACATGATGCTATATATAGAAAAGCCTAAGGATTCCACACAAAAACTACTAGAGCTGATAAATGAATTCAGCAAAGTAGCAGGACAGAAGATTAATATTCAGAAATCGGTTGCATTTCTTTACACTAACAATGAAATATAAGAAAGGCAATGTAAAAAGACAACACCTTTTAAAACTGCACCAAAAACAAAACAAAAAACTAGCAATAAACCTGACCAAGGAGGTAAGACTTATATGCTGAGAACTATAAAATATTAATGAAGGATATTAAAGAGGGTGCAAAGAAATGGAAAGATATCCCACGCTCTTGGGACTAGAAGAATTAATATTGTTAAAATGGCAATATTATCCAAAGCAATCTGTAGAGTTAATGTGATCCCTATCAAATTACCCATTTTTCACAGAACTAAAACAAATAATCCCCCAATTCTTATGCAACTATAAAAGACCCAGAATTGCCAAAACGATCCTGAGAGAAAAAAACAACAACAAAGCAAGAGGCATATCTCTCCCAGACTTCAGACAATACTGCAAAGCTACAGTAATCAAAACAGTATCGTACAGGTACAAAAACAGACATAGGATCAATGGAACACAATAGAGAACCCAGAAATAAACCCACACACTTACAGTAAATTAATCTTTGACAAAGGAAGCAAAAATATAAAATGGAAAAAAGACATTATCTTCAGCAAGTGGTGCTGGGAAAGTTGGACAGCTGCATGTAAATCAATGAAGTTAGAACACACCCTCACACCATGCACAAAAATAAATTCAAAATGGTTTAAAGACTTAAACATAGGACATGATACCATAAAACTCCTAGAAGAGAGCATAGGCAAAATATTCTCTGACATAAATTGTATGAATGTTTTCTTAGGAATTGCTCCCAAAGCAATATAAATAAAACCAAAACAAACAAATGGGACCTAATAAAACTTAAAGTTTTGCACAGCAAAAGAAACAATTAAAAAAAAAAAACCTATCGGATGGGAGAAAATATTTGCAAATGATGCGACCAATGAGGCTTAATCTCCAAAATATACAAACAGCTCATACAACTCAACAACAAAAAAACAAAACCCAATCAACAAATGGGCAGAAGACCTAAAGACACATTTCCCCAAAGAAGACATACAGAGGGCCAGTAGGTACATGAAAATATGCTCAACATCACTAATTATTAGAGAAATGCAATCAAAACTACAATGAGATACCACCTCACACTGGTCAGAATGGCCATCATTAAGCGTCTACAAATAACAAATGCTGGAGAGGGTGTGGAGAGTGTAAGTTGGTACAGCCACTATGAAAAAAAGTTTGGAGGTTCCTCAGAAAACTAAAAATAGAGCTACCATATGATCCAGCAATCCCACTCATGGGCATAGACCTGGAAAAAACTGTAATTCAAAAAGATACATGCACTTCTATGTTCATAGAGGCACTATTTACAATAGCCAAGACATGGAAACAACCTAAATATACATCAACACATAATGGATAAAGAAGATGTGCTACACTGGCCAGCAAGATGGTGGAGTAGAAGGACGTGAAATCACCCCTTCTCACAAAAATACCAAGATCACAACTAACTGCTGAACAACCATCAACAACAACAACAATAAAAACAAAATGCTGGAACCTACCAAAAAAGATACCCTACATGCAAAGACAAAGAAAAAGCCACATTGAGATGGTATGAGGGGCACAACCATGATAAAATCAAATCTCGTACCTGCTGGGTGGGCAACCCACAAACTGGAAAAAATTTATACCACAGAAGTTCTCCCATAGGAGTGAAAGTCTTAAGCCCCACATCAGGCTTCCCCGACTGGGGTTCTGGCAACAGGAGTAAAAGACCCCAGAGAAGCTGGCTTTGAAGGCCAGCTGGGTTTGACTGCAAGAATTCCATAGGACTGGGGGCAACAGAAAGTCCACTCTTGGAGGGTGCACACAAGGTCCCAGGGGAAAAAAGCAGCGACCTCATAAGAGACTGAGCCAGACCCACCTCCTAGTATTGAAGGGTCTTCTGTGGAGGTGGGTTTGACTGTGGCTCATTGTGGGGACAAAGAAACTGGCCATGGCAGTTCTGGTGAGTACTCATTGGCATGAGCCCTCCGGAGGCTGCCATTTCCTTCCCAAGACCTAGCTACACCCAACAGCCTATAGGCTCCAGTGCTGGGGTGCCTCAAGCAAAACAACCAACAGGGTGAGAACACAGCCCCACCCATCATCAGACAGGTTCCTTAAAGTCTTCCTGAGCATGGCCCTGCCCACCAAAGGGACAAGACCCAGCCACACCCACCAGTGGGGAGGAACTCTTCAACCAGGAAGCCTACACAAGCCTCTTAGACAGCCTCACCCACCAGAGGGCAGACAGCAAAAGCAAGAAGAATACAATCCTGCAGTCTACTGAATGCAAGCTGCAATCACAGAAAGTTAGACAAAATGAGATGGCAGAGGAATAGGTCCCAGATGAAGAAACAAGATAAAACCTGAGGAGAACAACTAAATGAAGTGGAGATAGGCAATCTATCAGAAAAATAATTCAGAGTAATGATAGTGAAGATGATGCAATATCTTGGAAAAAGAATGGAGGCACAGATTGAGAAGATGCAAGAAATATTTTAAAAAGACCTAGAAGAACTAAAGAAAAAACTAACAGAGATGAACAATACAATAACTGAAATGAAGAATACACTAGAAGGAATCAATAGCAGAGTAACTGAGGCAGAAGAATGGATAAATGAGCTGAAAGACAGAATTGTGGAAGTCACTGTCATGGAACAGAATAAAGAAAAAAGAATGAAAATAAATGAAGACAGTCTAAGGTAGGGGTCCCCAACCCCTGGGCCATGGACCAGTACCAGTCTGTGGCCTGTTTGGAACCAGGCTGCAAAACAGGAGGTGAGCAGTGGGTGAGTGAGTGAAGTTTCATCTGTATTTACAGCCTCTCCTCATCATTCGTGTTACTGTCTGAGCTCCACCTCTTGTCAGATCAGTGGTGGCATTAGATTATCATAGAAGCACAAACCCTACTGTTAACAGTGCATGCGGGGGATCTAGGCTGCATGCTCCTTATGAGAATCTAATGCCTGATGATCTGAGGTGGAGCTGAGGCAGTGATGCTGGTGCTGGGGAGTGGCTGCACATACAGATTATCATTAGCAGAGAGGTTTGACTGCATAGTGACCATAATAAATCAATTGCTTGCAGACTCATATAAAAACCCTATCAGTGAGTGGCAAGTGAAAACAAGCTCAGGGCTCCCACTGATTCTGCATTATGGTGAGTTGTATAATTATTTCATTATATATTACAATGTAGTAATAATAGAAATAAAGTGCACAATAAATGTAATGCACTTGAATCATCTCAAAACTATTCCCACTGCCCTGGTCCATGGAAAAATTGTCTTCCAAGAATCCAGTCCCTGGTCCCAAAAAGGTTAGGGGCTGCTGGTCTAAGGGACCTTTGGGACAACATTAAATGCACCAATATTCACATTATAGGGGTTCTGGAAGGACAAGAGAGAGAGAAAGGACCTGAGAAAATATTTGAAGAGATAATAGCTGAAAACTTCTCTAACATGGGAAAGGAAACAGTCCCTGAAGTCCAGGAAGAGCAGAGTCCCATACAGGATAACCCATGGAGGAACATAGCAAGACACATAGTAAACAAACTGACAAAAATTAAAGACAAAGAAAAAAATATTAAAAGCAATAAAGGAAAAGCAACAAGTAACATACAAGGGAACTCACATAACGTTATCAGCTGATTTCTCAGCAGAAACTCTGCAGGCCAGAAGGGAGTGGCACAATATATTTAAAGTGATGAAAGGGAAGAACCTACAACCAAGAATACTCTACCCAGCAAGGCTCTCATTCAGATTCAGCAGAGAAATCAAAAGCATTACAGACAAGCAAAAGCTAAGAGAATTGAGCACCACCAGACCAGCTTTGCAACAAATGCTAAAGCAACTTCAAGTGGAAAAGGAAAGGCCAGAACTAGAAACAAGAAAATTATGAATGGAAAAGCTCACTGGTAAAGGCAAACATAAAGTAAAGGTAGGAAATCATCTTCACAAAAATAAATCAAAACCAGCAACTGTGAGGAGAGCACAAATTCAGGATATTGGAAATTCATTTGAAATTAAAAGACCAGCAACTTAAAATAATCTTGTTTATATACAGACTGCTATATCAAAACCTCACGGTAACCACAAACTGAAAATCTACAATAAATATTCACACACAAAAAGAAAAAGTAATCCAAACACAACACTAATGTTAGTCATCAAGCCACAAAAGAAGAGAACAAAAGAGGAAGGGAAGAAAAAAGACCTACAAAAAACAATCCAAAACAATTTAGAAAATGGGAATAGGAACATACATATCGATAATTACCTTAAATGTAAATGGATTAATTGCTCCAACCAAAAGACATAGACTGGCAGAATGGATACAAAAACAAGGCCCAGGGCTCCGGTCCCCAGCCCCCCCCCTGCCGCCCCCCCTCCCCGCCTCCTGCACCCGCCAAACTTGATGTGACCCCAGCCCAACGTTGCGGCTGCCCCTCTCACCGCCCCGCGCGCCCCTCACCCCTGGAGCGCACCGCTCACCTCGCCCCTTCCCACCTCCTTGCCGGGGCCGGGCACCGCGCTAGCCCTCCGCTTTCCCTTCCCCTAGCCACCCCCACCCCACGCCCCGCACCATGAGCAACCTGAAGCCGGACGGCGAGCACGGCACCAGCACGGGCACAGGCACCGGCATGGGCTCGGGCTCCAGCGGCACCCTGGAGGAGGAGGTCCGGACACTGTTCGTCAGTGGACTCCCTGTGGATATTAAACCCAGAGAACTCTACCTGCTCTTCAGGCCGTTCAAGGGGTATGAAGGGTCCCTGATCAAGCTCACATTGAGACAGCCAGTTGGTTTTGTGATCTTTGACAGCCGGGCAGGAGCAGAAGCGGCCAAGAACGCATTGAACGGTATTCGCTTTGATCCTGAGAACCCTCAGACCCTGAGGCTAGAGTTTGCCAAAGCCAACACCAAGATGGCCAAGAACAAGCTAATGGCTACACCAAATCCCACCAATGCTCACCCCGCCCTAGGAGCACACTTCATCGCACGAGACCCCTATGACCTGATGGGGGCCGCTCTGATCCCCGCACCCCCAGAGGCCTGGGCCCCCTACCCTCTGTACACCACAGAGCTGACCCAGCCACCTCACATGCTGCGTTTACCTACCCAGCCGCCACTGCTGCTGCCGCTGCCGCCCTACATGCTCAGGTGCGCTGGTACCCTTCCTCTGATACCACCCAGCAAGGATGGAAATATCGTCAGTTCTGTTAGCTCTTCAGTCTGGTCACCACAGCTTGAAGCCCCCGCCCGCCTCACTGGGGAGGGAGCCACCCTGAGCTTCCACTGCCCCCAGGTGGCCCGTGTAGAGCTGCTGCTTCCCTCCAAAGACTGTGAATTTTAAGCCTGACTCAGTGGACTCTTGTTTCCTTTCTCTCCTTTTCCTCAGCCCTGTCCTGCCCCAAAGCCCCTCTCCAAGGCCTCACGGCAGGATTCAGGGGCCTTCTCACTGGGACACCCAGACCCAGCTCGGAGGTCTCACTGGGACTGAGCAAGGCCTGACCTCCAGTCCAAATTTGCTTCCGTAGCCCCACCTGAAAGAAATGAGGCGTTTAATTTTGCATGTTTTCCCGGCATGAATTAAGATGATGAACCACTAATGGTTCATCATTCCCGGTCCCTCTCCCCACACCCCCCACCCCTGCACCCACCCTGCTTCAGTGAGGACCAAGCCCTGCAGCCAGTTTCGCCCCGCGAAAGCTGGAGTAGTAATACTCATATCAGACAAAGTAGACTTTAAAATAAAGACTGTTACAAGAGACAAAGAAAGACACAACATAATGATCAAGGAATCAATCCAAGAAGATATAACAAGTGTAAGTATATATACACCCAACATAGGAGCACTGCAATATATAAGGCAAATACTAACAGCCATAAAAGGAGACATAGACCATAACACAATAATAGTGGGGGACTTTAACACCACACTTTAATCAATGGACAGATGAACCAGGTAGAAGATCACTAAGGGAACACAGGCCTTAAATAAATTGGACCAGATCAACTTAATTGATATTTATAGAGTATTCCATCCAAAAAAGCATTCTTTTCAAGTGTACATGGAACATTCTCCACTATTGAGCACTTGCCAGGCCTCAAAGTGAGCCTCGGTACATTTAAGAAAACTGAAGTATCAAGCATATTTCCCTACTACAACACTATGATATTAGAAATCAACTACAAGAAAAAAACTGTAAAAAACACAAACATGTGGAAACTAGACAATATGCTACTAAAAAACCAACAGATCACTGAAGAAGTCAAAGAGGAAATCAAAAAATACCTAGAGACAAATGAAAATGAAAGCATGACAATCTGAAACCTATGGGATGTGACAAAAGCAGTTTGAAGAGGAAAGTTTATAGGAATAAAATCTTATTTCAGGAAACAAGAAAAATCACATACAAACAACCTAACCTTACACCTAAAGCAACTAGAGGAAGAAGAACAAACAAAACCCAAAGTTAGTATTATAGAAGGAAAGAAGTCATAAAGACCAGAGCAGAAATAAATGAAATAGAGACAAATAAAACAGTAGCAAAGATAAATGAAACTAAAATCTGGTTCTTTGAAAAGATAAACAAAATTGATAAACCTTTAGCCAGACTCATCAAGAAAAAAAGCAAGAGAGCTCAAATCAATAAGATTAGAAATGAAAAAGAAGTTACAACTGACACCACGGAAATACAAAGGCTCATAAGAGAATACTACACATAACTACATGCCAATAAAATGGACAATCTGGAAGAAATGGACAAATTCTTAGAAAGGTATAACCTTCCAAGGCTGAACCAGGAAGAAATAGAAAATATGAACAGACCAATCACAAGTACTGAAACTGAAACTGATAAAAAACTCCAAACAGACAAAAGTCCAGGACCAGATGGCTTCATAGGTGAATTCTATCAAACATTTAGAGAAGAGTTAACACCTCTTTTTCTGAAATTATCCCAAAAAATTTCAGAGGAAGGAATACTTCCAAACTCATTCTGAGGCCACCATGATCTTGATACCAAAACCAGACAAAGATACCACAAAAAAAGAAAATTATAGGCCAATATCACTGATAAACATAGATGTAAAAATCCTCAACAAAATATTAGCAATCCAAATCCAACAATATGTTAAAAGGATCATACTCCATGATCAAGTGGGATTTATCTCAGGGATGCAAGGATTTTGCAATATCTGCAAAGCAATCAGTGTGATACACCACATCAACAAATTGAAGAATAGAAACCATATGATCATCTCAATAGATGCAGAAAAAGCTTCTGACAAAGTTCAACACCATTTATGGTAAAAAATCTCCAGAATTTGGGCATAGAGGGAACATATCTCAACATAATAAAGGCCATATATGACAAACCCACGGCTAACATCATACTCAGCAGTAAAAAGCTGAAAGCATTTCCTCTATGATCAGGAACAAGATAAGGATGTCCACTCTTGCCACTTTTATTCAACACAGTTTTGGAAGTCTAGCCACGGCAATCAGAGAAGAAAAAGAAAGAAAAGTTATCTAAATTGGAAAGGAAGAAGTAAAACTGTCACTGTTTGCAGATGACATGATACTATACATAGAAAATCCTAAAGATGCTACCAGAAAACTTCTAGAGCTCATCAATGAATTCAGCAAAGTTGCATGATACAAAATACACAGAAATCTGTTGCATTTCTACACACTAACAATGAAAGATCAGAAAGAGGAATTAAAGAAAACAAAATCCTATTTACCATCACATAAAAAAGAATAAAATACCTAGGAATAAACCTACCTAAGGAGGCAAAAGACCTGTACTCTGAAAACTATAGGATGCTGATAAAAGAAATCCAAGATGCTGCAAACAGATGGAAAGATATACCATGTTCTTGTATTGGAAGAATCAATATTTTGAAAATGACTATACTACCCAAGGCAATCTAGAGATTCAATGCAGTCCCTATCAAATTACCAATGGCATTTTTCACACAACTAGAACAAAAATCTTAAACTTTGTATGGAGGCACAGAAGACCCCAAATAGCCAAATCAATCTTGAGAAAGACAGAGCTGGAGGAATCAGGCTCCCTGACTTTAGACTATACTACAAAGCTACAGTCATCAAAACAGTATGGTACTGGCACAAAAACAGAAATACAGATCAATGGAACAGGATAGAATGCCCAGAAATAAACCCAGTCACCTATGGTCAATTAATCTATGATAAAGGAGGAAAGACTATACAATGGAGGAAAGATAGTCTCTTTTAATAAATGGTGCTGGGAAAACTGGACAGCTACATGTAAAAAAACAAATAGAACATTCTTTAACACCATACACAAAAATAAACCCCAAATGGATTAAAGACCTAGATGTAAGACTGGATACTATAAAACTCTTAGAGGAAAACATAGGCAGAACACTCTTTGACATAAATCACATCAATATCTTTTCTGAGCCATCTCCTAGATTAATCAAAATAAAAATATACAAACGGGACCTAATTAAACTTAAAAGCTTTTGTACATCAAAAGAAAACACAAACAAAACAAAGAGACAACCCAGAGAATGGGAGAAAATATTTGCAAATGATGTGACTGACAAGGGATTAGTCTCCAAAATTTACAAACAGCTCTTGTGGCTCAATATTAAAAAAAAACAAACAACCCAATCAGAAAATGGGCAGAAGACCTAAATAGACACTTCTCCACAGAAGACATACAGATGGCCAACAGACACATAAAAAGATGCTCAACATCACTAATTATTAGAGAAATGCAAATCAACACTACAATGAAGTATCACCTCATTCTGGTCAGAATGGCCAACATCAAAAAGTCTACAAATAGTAAATGCTGGAGAGGGTGTGGAGAAAAAGGAACCCTCCTACACTGTTGGTGGGAATGTAAATTAGTACAGCCACTATGGAGAAGAGTATGGGTGTTCCTTAAGAAACTAAAAACAGAGCTATCATGTAATCCAGCAATCCCACTCCTGGACATATATCCAGAGGAGAACATGGTTTGAAAGGATACATGTGGGTCTTCCCTTGTGGTTCAGTGGTTAGGAATTCGTGCTCCCAATGCAGGGGGCCCAGGTTTGATCTGTGGTCAGGGAACTAGATCCCGCATGTCACAACTAAAAGAGCCTGCACACCACAACTAAAGATCCTGCATGCTGCAAGAAAAGATCCTGCATGCTGCAAGTAAAGATCCTGCATGCCGCAACTAAGACCCAGCACAGCCAAATAAACAGATTTTTAAAAAAGAAAGGAAACATACACCCTAATGTTCACTGCAGCACTATTTATAATAGCCAAGACATGGGAGCAACCTAAATGTCCACTAACAGAGGAATGGATAAAGAAGACGTGAGATATATATATATATATATATATATATATATATATATATACACACACAATGGAATATTACTCAGCCATTAAAAAAGAATGAAATAATGCCATTTGCAGCAATATGGATGGACCTAGAGATGATCATACTAAGTGAAGTAAGTCAGACAGAGAAAGATAAAAATCATATGATATTGCTTATATGTGGTATCTAAAATGAACGATACAAACGAACTTAATTACAAAACAGAAACAGACTCATAGACATAGAAAAACACCAAGAGGAAGGCATACACCAAAACTGATTTTACAAGGCAAGCTGATACCAAAACTAGACAAAGACACTACCAGAAAAGAAAACTACAGGCCAGTATCCCTGATGGATATAGATGCGAAATTGTCAATAAAATACTAGCAAACCAAATTTAGCAACACATTTAAAAGATCATTCACCATGATCAAGTGGGATTTATCCCTGGAAAGTAAGGATGATTCAACATTCCCAACATCAATGTGATATCACATTAATGAAATGAATGAAAAAAATTATATAATCATCTCAATAGATGCAGAAGAAAAATTTGACAAAATTCAAGATCAGTTAATGTAAAAACTCTTAAAAATTATTTATAGAAGAAATGTACCTCAACATAACAAAAGCCACATGCGACAAGCCGACAGCTAACATATTTAGTGGTGAAAGTAGGAAAGCCTTTCTGCAAAGATCAGGAACAAGACATGGGTGCCTACTCTCCCCTATTCAACATAGTAGTAGAAGCCCTTGCCAGAGTAATCAGGTAAGAAATAAAAAAAGGTCAGAATTTGAAAGAAAAAAGTAAAATTGTGGGGCTTCCCTGGTGGCGCAGTGCTTGAGAGTCCGCCTGCCGATGCAGGAGACGCGGGTTCGTGCCCCGTTTCGGGAGGATCCCACATGCCGCGGAGCGACTGGGCCCGTGAGCCATGGCCGCTGAGCCTGCGCGTCCGGAGCCTGTGCTCCGCAAATGGGAGAGGCCACAACAGTGAGAGGCCCGCATAACGCAAGAAAAAAAAAAAAAAAAAAAAAAAAAAAAAAGTAAAATTGTGTCTATGTGCAGACAACATGATTTTTATTAGAGAAAATTCTAAGGACTCCACAGAAAAAGTGTTATATCTACCCAGTGATTTCAGTAAAGTTGTTGGATACAGTATTATCAAAAAAAAATCATTAGCATTTCTATACAATAACAATATATAATCTGATAAAAAAATAAAGAAAATGATCCCATTTAAAAGAGCATCAAAAATAATAAAATACTTAGGAATAAATTTAACCAAGAATGAAAATTTTACACTGAGAACTACAAGACATTGATGAAAGAAATCAAAGAAGACAAAAATTAACAAAAATTTACCCCATGTTCATGGATTGGAAGAATTAATATTGTTAAAATGTTCATACTACACAAAGCCATTTATATATTCAATACAATCCCTGTGAAGATTCCAATATTTTTTTCACAGAAATAGAACAAACAATTCTTATACTTGTATGGAATCACAAAAGTCCCTGAATAGCCAAAGCAATACTAAGAAAAGAAAAAGCTGGAGGCATCATGCTTCCTTATTTCAAACTATATTATAAAACTAGTTATCAAAACAAAATAGTAATGGTACAAAATCAGATACATAGACCAATTAAATAGAATTAAGAGCACAGAAATAATATTAGTCAATATTAGTTGACCATGTATATATGGTCAACTAATATTTGACAGGGGAACCAAGAATACTCAGTAGAAGTCTCTTCAATAGATGGTGCTGGGAAATCTGGATATTCACATGTAAGAAATAGAATAGACCCCTACTGTACACCATTTACAAAAATTAACTCAAAATGGATTAAAGTCTTAAATGTTAGATGAAAAACCATGAAGGCCCTAGAAGAAAATGTAGAAAAGAAGAAAAAAGAAAAAAAAAGGAAAAGAAAAAAAGAAGAAAAGCTCCTTGACATTAGTTTTGGCAATGATAATTTAGACATAACATATAAAGCACAAGTAACAAAATAAAACATAAAGAACTGGAAATACATCAAACAGCCTCTTCACTGAAAAAGAAACAATTAGCAAAATGAAAAGACATCCTATGGAATGCGAGAAAATATTTGCAACCCATGTACATACATATCTTATTGTATTGCACTCCACATTGTTATGCTTAGGAGATATGGATTTTTTTTACAACTTGAAGGTTTGTGGCAACGCTGTATTCTAACTTGATGATTAGTGATTTTTAGAACGATATCTTTAAATTAAGGTATATACTTTTTTTAGACATGATGGTATTGTACACTTAATAGACTACAATATAGTGTAAACATAACTTAAAATAAATTTTATTGGACTATAGTTGATCTACAATGTTGTGTTAATTTTAGGTGTACAGCAAAGTGATTCAATTATACATATACATATATCCATTCTTTTTCAGATTCTTTTCTCATATAGGTTGTCACAGAATATTGAGTAGAGTTCCCTGTGGTGTACAGTAGATCCCTTGTTTGTTATCTATCATATACATAGTAGTGTGAGTATGTTCATCCTAAGCTCCTGAGTCACACTTAGCCCACACATTTCCCTTTTGGTAACCATAAGTTTGTTTTCGATATCTGTAAGTCTGCTTCCTCTTTTGTAAATAAGTTCATTTGTATCATTTAAAAAAAAAATTAAATTCCTCATATGAGTGATATCATATGATATTTGTCTTTTTCTGTCTGACTCACTTCACTTTGTATGATAATTCCATTCATGCTGCTGCAAATGGCATTATTTCATTCTTTTTTATGGCTGAGTAACATTCCATTGTATATATGTACCACATCTTATTTATTCCTTTGTTGATGGACATTTAGGTTGCTTCCAAGTTTTGGCTATTGTAAACAGTGCTGCAGTGAATACTGGGGGACATGTATCCTTTTGAACCATGTTCTTCTCCAGGTATATGCCCAGGAGTGGGATTACTGGATCATAATCATAACTTTTATATGTATTGGGAAACCAAAAAATTTGTGTGATTTGCTTTATTGTGATATTTGCCTTATGGCAGTGGTCTGGAACCAAATCTGCAATATCTCTGGGGTATGCCTATATCTGATAAGGGCTTAATATCCAAAATATAAAAAGAACTTATATAACTCAAAAGCAAAGCCCCGCCAAATAATCCAATTTTAAAATGGGCAAAGGACATGATTTGATATTTTTCCAAATAAGATATATGAATGGCCAACAGGTACATGAAAAGATGCTCAACATTACTGAAAATTAGGGAAATGCAAATAAAAACCACAGTGAGATATCACCTCATACCTGCTAGAATGGATAACATCAACAAAACAAGAGATAACATGGCTGGTGGGGATGGGGAAGAAAGGGAACCCTTATGCCTGTTGGAGGGATTGTAAAGTGGCCAATCCCAGCCAATATAGAAAACAGCATGGACGTTTCTTAAAAAACTAAAAATAGAACTACCATATGATCGAGCAATTCTATTTCTGCAAATATACTGAAAGGAAAGAAAAACACTATGTTGAAGAGATATCTGCACCTCCATGTTTATAGGAAAATTCTTTCCAATTTTCAAGACATGAAACCATCCTAAGTGCTTTGACAACCAAATGAAACAAGTCTAAAAGAGAAAGACAAATACTGTGTCATCTCACTTATGTTTATAATAAAAAAAAAAAACAAAAAACAAAGCAAAACTCATAAAAAGAGATCAGTCTTGTGGTTACCAGAGGTGAGAGGAGGGGAAACTGGATGAAAGGAGTCAAAAGGTACAAATTTCCAGTTATAAGATTAAAAAGTACTAGAGGGCTTCCCTGGTGGCGCAGTGGTTGAGAGTCCGCCTGCCAATGCAGGGGACACGGGTTCGTGCCCCGGTCCGGGAGGATCCCACATAACGTGGAGTGGCTGGGCCCGGCAAGCCATGGCCACTGAGCCTGCATGTCCAGAGCCTGTGCTCCACAACGGGAGAGTCCACAACAGTGAGAGGCCCCCTTACTGCAAAAAAAAAAAAAAAAAAAAAAAGTACTAGAGATGTAATGTACAACATGTTGACTAAAGTTAACCCTGTTGTATGGTATATATGAAAAATGTTGAGAGTAAATTCTGAGTTGTCATCACAAGGCACAAAATATTTTTTCTTGTTCTTTCCTTTATTGTATCTGAGATGATGAATGTTATCAAAATTTATTGTGGTAATCATTTCACCATGTATGTAAGTCAAATCATTATGCTGTACACCTTAAACTTATACAGCGTTGTATGTCAATGATATCTCAATAAAACTGGACAAAAGACATACAAATTCCTCAACCAAATATTAAGAAACTGAATTCAACAATACATTAGAAGGATGATATACCATGATCAAGTGGGTTTATTCCAGGGGTGCAAGATTGGTTCAATATCCACAAAATCAATGTGATACATCACATTAATAAAATGAAGGATAAAAATCATATGATCATCTTAATAGATACAGAAAAACCTTTGGATCAGATTCAACATTCTTTACAATTAAAACTCTCAACAAAGTGGATACATAGGCAACATACCTCAACATAAAGTCCATATATGACAAGCCCACAAATACCATCATACTCATTGATGCAAAGCTGAAAGTTTTTCCTCCAAGATCAGGAACAAGACAAGGATGCCCACTCTCAACACTTTTATTCAATACAGTATTATAAGTTCTAGCCAGAGCAATTAAGCAAGAAATAAAAGGCATCAAAATCAGAAAGGAAGCAACAAAACTGTCAAGTTTGCAAATGAAATGATATTATGTATAAACACTCTAAGGACTCCACCGGAAAACTGTTAGAACTAATAACCAAATTGAGTAAAGTTGTAGGATACAAAATCAATATACAAAAATCAGTTGCATTTCTATACACTAATAACAATCTGTCAGAAGGAATTAAGAAAACAATCCCATTTACAATTACATCAAAATGAATAAAATACCTAGGAATGAATTTAACCAAGGAGGTGAAAGGCCTGTATGTTGAAAACTATAAGACACTGATGAAAGAAACTGAAGATAAGGCAAATGGATTGGAAGGATATTGTTAAAATGTCCATACTACCCAAAATATTCTACAGAATCAATGCAATCCCTATAAAAATTAAACGGCTTTTTTTTTTCACAGAAATAAAACTAATAACTGTAAAACCAGTAAAGACCCTGAAGAGCCAAAGCAATAATGAGAAAGAACAACAAATCTGGAGTATAACACTTCCTTATTTCAAAGTATATTACAAAGTTATAGTAATCAAAACAGTTTGTTATTGGCATAAAAATAGACACATAGATAAGTGGAACAGAACAGAGAGCCCAGAAATAAACCTACACATATATTGTCAATTAATTTATGACAAAGGAGGCAAGGATACACAATGAGGAAATAACAGTGTCTCCAATCAGTGGTGCTGGGAAAAAGAATGTAACTCGACCACTATGTTACACCATATTTCACCATACTCAAAAATCAACTCAAAAATGGACTAAAGTCCTAAATGTAAGACCCAATCCATAAAATGTCTAGAAGAAACCATAGGTGGTAAGCTCCTTGACATTGATCTTGGCAATGATTTTTTTGCATTTGATACCAAAGACAAGGCAACAAAAGCAAAAATAAACAAGTGGGATTACATCAAACTAAATGCTTCTGCACACCAAAGGAAACCAGCAATAAAATGAAAAGGCAACCTATTAAAGGGGAGAAAATATTTTCAAATCATATATCTGATAAGGGGTTAATATTCAAAATATATAAAAAAACTCACAAAACTCAAGAGCAAAACAAAAAATATGATTAAAAAATGGGCAGAGGATCTGAATAGACATTTTTCCAAAGAATACATACAGATGGCCAATAGGTACATGAAAAGGGACTCAACATCAATAATCATCAGGGAAAATGCAAATCAATGTCATAATGAGAGATCACCTCACACCTATTAGAATGGCTATCACCAAAAAGAGAACAAGTGTTAGCAAGGATGTGGCAGAAAGGGAAACCTTGTGCACTGTTTTTGGATTAAATGGGCGCAGTCCCTATGGAAACAGTTTGGAGGTTCCTCAAAAATAACATGTTATGGTGACTATAGTTGATAACTCTGTATCATATAATTGAAATCTGCTAAGAGAGTAGAACTTAAATGTTTATATATGTATGTGTATATGTAAATACATGTAAGTGTATATATATATATATATATGTACATATACATATATATATGTATGTATTACTAGATGGGAGGAATCCTTTCACAATGTATATGTCTGTCAATACATATACATTGACAAACATATGATGTACACTTTAAATATCTTACGATTTTACTTGTTAATTATATCTCAATAAAGCTGAAAAAATAAAGTTAATGTTTAGTGAATTATGTGGAGAACTACTAGGAATTGTATAGCTAAATTCTCATACAGAATATTAAAGATATGTTCTTGTATATTCCTTTGGTTATATTTTTCTCTAGACAACATTCTTTCCCATTAAATTATGTAATACTCTCTCATTAAAGTTCAGGACTCCCTGGCTTCTAGGAAATCAGGTATTGTCATTTTTATACCACCCTTTAAAAATACTGAAAGCATTTGGATAGTTAGAGAGTACATGCAGATATGATGCATTTCAGATTTAATTTTTTAAAATGCTTTAAATATCAGATAAAATACTAATTGTCTAGAGGTAATATGAGTGAATTTACACTGGTTACAACATAAAGTTAATATATTTTAGGGGAGGAGGTTAAGATGGCAGAGTAGGAGGATGCTGAGCTTACCTTCCCCCATGACCACATCAAAAATATACCTATATATGTAGCAATTCTTACTGAAAGCAAACTGGAAACTGGGAGAAAGACTCTTATACAAAGAAAGCTGTAAAGAAATATCCACTTGGAGTCAGGTAGGAAGGGAAGAGAAGTGATCATGTAGGGACATGCACCTCTAGGAGGGGACACAGAAAGGGGGGGTTACACAGGCTCAGATATCCTCCCTGGAGAGTGAGCAGTTTGAAACACATATGGGGTACCCAAGCCCTGGGGTTCAACACTAGGAAACTAGTCCCCTTGGCTAGTTTGACAACTAGTGGGATTGTCGGGGTGCTTGAGCAACATGAACTTCATTCATAAAGAGCATACACATGGTTGCTTGTTTCTAAAACAAGGTGGAGGAAGCAGGTTGAGAGTGCCTGGGACTCTGGCCAGTTTCCTGTGATAGCTCCAGGGCATGCTCTTGCCCATGTCAAGTGCTTAGTCTTGCTCCTCCTGCTCCATGATGCAGCTCCCCACTAGGGTGAAGGTTGTCACTGCTGATGAGAGTGCTCAGTTGTGAGGGACAGTGCTGTCTAGGACCTGGCAGTACATCTGAAGGGGGCAGGGGTGGCCACTGCTGGCATGCTAGGAGGCAGCAGATCAGGAGCAGTCTGGAATTCTGACTGGTGTGCTGGGACCACCCCAGCATGTGCAGTAGCATGCACTGGGTGCCCAATCCAGCTCCTCTTTCTCCAGATGTTGCTCTCTTCTGGGGCAAAGGTGCCAATGCTGGGATGGGGGAGAGCACACAACTAGAGGGAAAAGAGCCAGCCCCTGACCCTCAGGGCTTCTGCTTCAGCACCTTGGGACCTGACCTTGTCCCCAGTAGGATGGTGTCAGCCACTAAGCATAGGAGAAGTCCTGACTCACACCTGGTTCTAGCTCTAGCCCCTCCATCTCCAGCCCCACTTCCCAGCAAGGTGATAGCCACTAGCACACCCTGGGGGAAGATATGTCTCTTGCTCACTTCATATCCAGCTCTCCCACCAAAGACATTGGGCACTTTCAGACTGTATAGGGATGTACCCACACAAGGACATCCTTTTGAGACTGGGATAGGTAACTGTTTCACCTAATCTCATGGAGAGAGAGAAGGTGGAACAAAATGAGAAGACAAAGGAGTTTGTTTCAAATAAAAGAAAACGGAAAAAAACCCTGAAAAACAGCTAATGAAACAGAGATAATTTACCAAATAAAGAGTTCAAAGCATTAGTAATAAGAATGCTAACTGAACCAGGGAAAAGAATAGAAAATACAGTGAGAATTTTAATAAGGAACTAGAAAATATGAAAAAGAATCAGTCAGAGCTGAAGAATACAATGACCAAAATGAAAAACACACCAGAAGGAATAAACAGCAGACTAGGTGATACAAAAAAGCACATAAGTGATCTGGAAGATAGAACAGTGGAAATCATACAATCAGAATAGCAAAAAGTAAAACAAATTTTAAAAAATGAGAACAGTTCAAGGGACATCAAGCATACCAACACTTGCATTACAAGAGTTCCAGGAGAAGAGAGAGAGAAAGGGGTTGAAAATATATATGATAAAATTATGATTGAAACGTTCCTGAACCTGAAGAAGGAAACAGATATCCAGGTACAGGAAGCAGAGAGAGACCCAAACAAGATGAACCCAAAGAAACCCATACCAAGACCTTTCATAATTAAAATGGCTAAATTAAAGAGAGAATTGTAAAGGCAGCAAGAGAAATACAACGAGTCACATACAAGGGAACCCCAAGAAGGTATCGGCTGATTTTTCTGCAGAAGTTTTTAAGGTCAGAAGGGAGTGGTATGATATATTTAAAGTGAAAAAGGGAAAATATTACAACTTAGAATACTCACCTGGCAAGATTATCATTCAGAATTAAAGGAGAGATAAAAAAAAAACTTCTCAGACAAGAGAAAACTAAGAGTTCATCAATAGAAAACAGACCTTAAAAGAAAGGTTAAAGGGTTTTATCTAAGTGGAAAAGAAAAGGCTACAACAATAAAGTATATAAGGGGTAAAAATCCCTCTAGAAAAGGCAAATATACAGTAAAGGCTGTGATCAACTACTTAAATAAGCTAATATAAGGATTAAAAGACAAAAAAATTGAAAATCAACTATAACTACAATAAACAGTGAAGGCACAAAGATGAAGATGTAAAATATGACATAAAAACCACAAAACGTGGGGGAAGGGAGTAAAAACATGTAGATCTTTTAGAATATGAAGTTAAATGGCTACCAGTTTAAAACAAATATAGTTTTATGTCAAAATATATAAACCCCACGTTAACCACATCAAAAACTTAAAATAGATATACAAAAATAGAGAGAAAGGAACAGAAGCATACCACTAAAGAAAATAATCAAACCACAAGGGAAGAAACTAAAAGAAGAAGGAAAGAACAGAGAAGAATTACAAAAACAAGAGAACGAGTAACAAAATGGCAGTAAGTATAAAGCTATCAGTAATTATTTTAAATGTCAATGGACTAAATGCTCCAATCAAAAGACATAGGGTAGCTGATTAGACAAAAAATACAAGACCCTATATGCTGCTTACAAGAGATTCACTTCAGAGAGAAAGACACACGAAAGTGAGGGGGTGGAAAAATATTTTATGCAAATGAAAACAACAAGAAAGCAGGGATAGCAATATTCATATTAGACAAAACATACTTTAAAACAAAGGCTGTACAAAAAGACAAAGAATGGCACTCTATAATGATAAAGCAATCAAAACAAGAAAAGGATATAACACTTGTTAATATATATGCACCTAATATAGGATCACTTAAATATATAAAGCAAATATTAACAGACATAAAGGGAGAAACTAACAATAATATAACAATATAGGAAACTTTAACATCCCACTGACATCAATGGACAGATCATCCAGCCAGAAAATCAACAAGGAAACAAGTCTTTTTTTTTAATTTATTTTTTTTATACAGCAGGTTCTTATTAGTTATCTATTTTATAATTATTAGTGTATATATGTCAATTCCAATCTCCCAATTCATCCCACCACACCGCCCCCCCCGCTTCCCCCCCTTAGTGTCCACATGTTTGTTCTCTACATTTGTGTCTCTATTTCTGCCTTGCAAACCAGTTCATCTGTACCATTTTTCTAGATTCCACATATATGCATTAATATATGATATTCATTTTTCTCTTTCTGACTTACTTCACTCTGTATGACAGTCTCTAGGTCCATTCATATCTCTACAAATGACCCAGTTTTGTTCCTTTTTATGGCTAATATTCCATTGTATATATGTACCACATCTTCTTTATCCATTCCTCTGTCAATGGGCATTTAGATGGTTTCCATGACCTGGCTATTGTAAATAGTGCTGCAATGAATATTGGGGTGCATGTGTCTTTTTGAATTATGGTTTTCTCTGGATATATGCCCAGTTGTGGGATTGCTGGGTCATATGGTAATTCTATTTTTAGTTTTTAAGGAACCTCCATACTGTTCTCCATAGTGGCTGCATCAATTTACATTCAAGGAAACAGTAGTCTTAAATGACACATTAAACCAGTTGGACTTAAAGATATCTACATGACATTCGACCCCCAAAAAACAGAATACACACTCTTTTCAACTGCACATGGAACATTCTGCAGGACAGATCACATGCTAGGCCACACAACAAGTCTCAATAAATTTAAGAGGACAGAAATTATATCAAGCGTTTTTTTTCACCCACAATGGTATGAAACTAGAAATCAATTACAGAAAAAAAATGGGAAAAACACAAACATGTTGAGACTAAACAATATGCTACTAAAAAACTGATGGGTTAATAAAGAAATCAAAAAATAACTTGAGACAATGAAAATAAAAACACAACTTTCCAAAATCTATGGTATGTGAAAAAAATCAGTTCTAAGAGGGAAGTTTACAATGATACAGGCCTTTCTCAAGAAACAAGAAAAATGTCAAATAAACAACCTAACATATAATCTAAAGGAATTAGAAAAAGAATAAACAAAGCCCAAAGTCAGCAGAAGGAAGGAAATAATAAAGATTAAAGAGGAAATGAACAAAATAGAGACCCCCCCCCAAAAAAAACCAACAATAGAAAAGATCAATGAAACCAAGAGCTGATTTTTGAAGAGATAAACAAAACTGATAAGCCTTTAACCAGGATCATCAGGAAGAAAAGAGAGGCCCAAAATAAACAAAATAAGAAATGAAAGAGGAGAAATAATAACTTATATCACAGAGATACAAAAAATCATAGAAGAATAAAACAAACAGTTATATGCCAACAATCTGGACAGACTAGAAGACATGGACAAATTTCTAGAATATACAACCTTTCAAGAATGAATCAGGAAGAAACAGATAATATGAATAGACCAATCACTAGTAGTGAAATTGAATTAGTAATAAAAAATTTCCCAGTAAACAAAAGGCCTGGACTTGATGGATTCACAGGTGAATTCTACAAAACATATAAAGAAGAGCTTATACTTACCCTTCTCATACTATTCTAAAAAATTGAAGAGGAGGGAAGACTCCCAAATTCATTCTATGAGGCCACAATTACCATGTTACCAAAACTAGACAAAGACACTACAAAAAATGAATTATAGGCCAACATCTCTGATGAATTTAGATGCAAAAAATCCTCAACAAAATATTAGTAAGCCTAATTAACAATATATAAAAAGGATTATACACTATATTCAAGTGGGATTTATCTCAGGGACGCAAGGATAGTTCAGTATACTTAAATCAATCAATGTGGTACACTGCATTAACAAAAGGAATGATGAAGATCACATGATCCCCTCAACAGATGAAGAGAAAGCTTTTGACAAAATTCAACATCCATTCATGATAAAAACTCTCATCAAAGTGGGTATAGAGGGAACATATCTCAACATGATAAAGGCCATGTATGGCAAACTCACAGCTAACATCATACTCAATGGTAAAAAGCTGAAAGCTTTTCCTCTTAAATCAGGAAAAAGCAAGGATGCCCACTCTCACCACTTCTATTTAAAATAGTATCAGAAGTCTTAGTCACAGCAATCAGACAAGAAAAAGAAATAAAAGGCATCTAAATTGGAAGGGCAGAAGTAAAATTGTCACTATTTGCAGATGACATGATACTATATATAGAAAACTCTAAAGTCTCCACCTCAAAACTATTAGAATTAATAAATGAAGTCAGTAAAGTTTCAGGATACAGAATTAATATACAGAAATGTGTTGCTTTTCTATACACTAATAATGAAATACCAGAAAGAGAAAACAATCCTGTTTAAAATTGCATCAAAAAGAATAAAATATCTGGTAATAAACTTAATCAAGGAAGTGAAGGGCTTATACTCTGAAAACTATAAAACACTGGTAAAGGAAATTGAAGATGATACAAAGAAATGAAAAGATATCCTGTGTTTATGGATTTGAAGAATTAATATTGCTAAAATGTCCATGCTACCCAAAGCAATCTATAGATGTAATGCAATCCCTATCAAAGTACCCAAGACATTTTTAACAGAAATAGAACAAACAATTCTAAAATTTATATGAAACCACAAAATACCCTAAATTGCCAAAGCAATCTTGAGAAAAAAGAACAAAGCTGGAGATATCATGCTTCCTGACTTCAGACTATACTACAAAGCTACAGTAATCAAATCAGCATGGTACTGGCACAAAAACAGACACATCAATCAGTGGAACAGAAAAGACATCTCAGAAATAACCCCAGGTACTTATGTCCAATGAATCTATGAAAAAGGAGTCAAGAATATACAATGGAGCAAAGACAGTCTCTTCAACAAGTGGTGCTGGGAAAACTGGAAAGCTGTATGTAAAAGAATGAAGTTAGAATATTTGCTCAATCATATACAAAAATAAACTCAAAATGTATTAAAGGCCTAAACATAAGATCGGAAACCATAAAACTCTTAGAAGAAAACACAGGCAGAACACTCTTGGACATAAATTGCAGCAATTTTTGTTTTTGGACCTGTATCCTAAGGCAAAGGAAACAAAAGCAAAAATAAACAAATGGGACCTAATTAAACTTAAAAGCTTTCACACAGCAAAGGGAACCATAAACAAAAAGACAACCTACAGAATGGGAGAAAATATTTGCAAACAGTGCAACTAACAAGGGATTGATCTCCAAAATATGCAAACAGCTCATACAGCTCAATATAAAAAAGAAAAAACAACCCAGTCAAAAAATGGGGAGAAGATCTAAAAAGACACTTCTCCAAAGAAGACATACAGATGGCCAAAAAGCACATGAAAATATGCTCATCGTCATTAATTATTAGAGAAACACAAATCAAAACTATAATGAGGGGCTTCCCTGGTGACGCAGTGGATAGGAATCTGCCTGCCAAGGCAGGGAACATGGGTGCGATCCCTGGTCTGGGAAGATCCCACATGTCACGGAGCAACTAGGTCTGTGAGCCACAACTACTGAGCCTGTGCTCTAGAGCCTGCAAGCCACAACTACTGAAGCCTGCATGCCTAGAGCCCATGCTCTGCAACAAGAGAAGCCACTGCAATGAGAAGCCTGCACACGGCAATGAAGAGTAGCCCTTGCTTGCTGCAGCTAGAGAAAGCCCGCGTGCAGCAATGAAGACCCAACACAGACAAAAATAAATAAAAATTAAAACAAAACAAAACAAAACACTATAATGAGGTATCACCTTACACCAGTCAGGATGGCCATCATCAAAAAGTCTACAAACAGTAGGGGCTGGAGAGGGTGCACAGAAAAAGGAACCCCCCCTACACTCTTGGTGGGAATGTACATTGGTGCAGCCACTATGGAGAACCGTATGGATGTTCCTTAAAAAAGTCAAAATAGAGCTACCATATGATCCAGCAATCCCACTCCTGGGCATATATCAGGAGGAAACCATAATTTGAAAAGATATATGCACCCCAATGTTCATAGCAACACTATTTACAATAGCCAAGACACAGAAGCAACATAAGTGTTCATCGACAGATGAATGGATAAAGAAGATATGGTATATATACACAGTGGAATATTACTCAGCCATAAAAAAGAATGAAATTATGCCATTTGCAGCAACACGGATGGACCTAGAGATTATCATACTAAGTGAAGTAAGCCAGACAAAGACAAATATCATATGATATCACTTATATGTGGAATCTAAAAAAAGGATACAAATGAACTTATTTACAAAATAGAAATAGACTCACAGACATAGAAACAAACTGTGGTTACCAAAGGGGAGGTAGAAAGTGTTAAATTAGGAGTTTGGGATTAAAATATACACACAAAACAAAAGGGGCAGCAAAAACCCTGGAGACTAGCACATGCTAAAACATGAACAATGAATATTTGGAAATATTAAGATGTTAAACAGGAGTGGAATAAAGGCTGATTGAGAAAATGAGTGATGGGAATGTAGGCAGAACAAGTAGTTTAAGGTCAGATTATAAAATGATAGATTATAAATCATATAGTTGTGAAGAACTCACAGACAGAAAACAAACTAATGGTTACCAAAATGGGGTGTTACATTAGGAGTTTGGGATTAAAATATACACACTATCTATAAAATAGATAATCAACAAAGGACCTACTGTATAGCACAGGGAACTATACTCAATATCTTGTAACAAACTATAATGAAAGAGAATGTTAAAAAGTGTATATTAATATATATTTGTATAACTGGATCACTTTACTGTACACTTGAAACTAACACAACATTGTAAATCAACTATATTTCAATAAAAATTTTGAAAAAAGCTTGCATGGCAAAGGGAACCATCGACAAAATGAAAAAACAACCTACTGAATGGGAGAAAAGATTTGCAAATGATATAACTAATATAGTGTTAATATCCTTGATATATAAACAACTCACACAACTCAGTATCAAAAAAACAAACAATCAAAAAATGGGCAGGGGCTTCCCTGGTGGCGCAGTGGTTGAGAGTCCGCCTGCCGATGCAGGGGATACGGGTTCGTGCCCCGGTCTGGGAAGATCCCACATGCCGTGGAGCGGCTGGGCCCGTGAGCCATGGCCGCTGGGCCTGCTCGTCCGGAGCCTGTGCTCCACAATGGGAGAGGCCACAACAGTGAGAGGCCCACATACCGCAAAAAAAAAAAAAAAAATGGGCAGAAGACCTGATTAGACATTTTTCCAAAGAAGACATATAGATGGCTAAAAGGCACATGAAAAATGCTCAACACCACTAATCATCAGAGAAATGCAAATCAAACCACAATGAGATACCACTTCACACTTATCAGAATGGCTATTATCAAGAGGAACACAAATAGTGAATGTTGGTGAGGATGTGGAGAAAAGGGAACCCTAGTACACTGTTGGTGGGAATATAAATTGGTACAGCCAGTGTGGAAAACATTACGGATATTCCTCAGAAACCTAAAAATAGGTTCGTTTTTGTTTCACTCCTGGATTTCACTCCTGGATATATACCTGAATAAAATGAAAACACTAATTTGAAAAGATACATACATCTCAATGTTTGTAGCAGCATTATTTACAATAGCCAAACTAAGATATGGAAAAAACTTCAGTGTCCAACAGATGAATGGATAAAGATACACATACCACATGGCACATAACACATGTACACAATAGAATACAACTCAGCCATAAAAAAGAATGAAATTTTGCCATTTGCAACAATGTGGCCATCCACATAATACCTGGAGGATATTACACTTAGTGAAATATGTCAGACAGAGGAAGACAAAAAAAATACTGTATGTTATCACTTATATGTGGAATCTAAAAAACAAAAATGAATGAATATAACAAAACAGAAAAAAACTCACAGATATAGAGAATAAACTAGTAGTTACCAGTGGGGAGAGGAAAGTGGGGGACAGGCATGATAAGGGCAGAGGATTAAGAAGTTCATATTACTATGTATAAAATAAATAAGCTACAAGGATATACTGTATAGCACAGGGAACATAGCCAATATTTTATAGTAACTTTAAAAGGTTTATAATCTATAAAAATGTTGAATCACTTTGTTGTACATCTGAAACTGATATAATATTGTAAATCAATCGACTATATTTCAAAAAAATAATATATTTTAAAACTCCCTATTGCCAAAATAATCAACGGAAGGTTAAAAATATTACATTTGAGAATTATCATGATCATATTCTTGTTTTTTTTGTTTTTTATTTTATGCACGATCCCTTAGGAGTCTACAGTGTACAGTAAAATCAGGAACTGGGATTTTTTAAATTACATTTTTTTGAAAGTTTTCTTATAAACAAAAGTATACAAATTAGTGCTGTTTCCATATTTTATTTTCAAAATCTGTGTCACATTTATAATGGTTTTATTATTTTATTTTAAAGTAATTATATAATTAGCACTACAAATTGAAATAATCAGCATCTAGTCATTTTAATAATTTTCTTTTGTTCAAAATAACTGATTTTTGAAATTTTGTTTGTTTGAAATTTTGTTTGAAAATTTGACTATTAGATTCTTATTCTATTTTTCTTCTGTAATGAACATTTAGAATTTTAGCATTTTAAAGTTATTAATTATTTATAATAATGAGAAAAAACTAATAAGCAAATTATTTCTGTTTTAATTAACCAGTGACAGGCATGTAAATTTTTGGAAAATTAACTATTATAGTCTAGTGTTTTTATAAGGTATAAAAGGAACATATGTTATTATTTCTAGCTTGAACATGTTTCTCCTAAATTTATAACTCATATGGTAGTATTTTTTTGAGAGAGGAATTTTTGTTAGTATACTTTGATTGTTTTACTCAGATATTAATGAAATATCATTGAAACATACCTCTAGTCCATGGTTGGCATTTTTCAAATAAAAGCAACTACTGTAAAAAATTTACATTTTCTTTCTTATCTTGCTCCTTTATACTATAAGAATAATATACTAGTACATAACTACTAAATTAAAGTTGTATCTGAAGCACAATTTGATCCTTAGTATAACATCTTCTAGTCCTTATTCTCAGGATTTTAATGTTTGAACAAGTATACATTTTGGAAATGTATTTTAATTATGAAACAGATGGCCGCAAAACAGTACAACTTATTTAGAAACTGAAATCCAACTTTTATACACGAGAGCCTTTTCAGTGATTTAAACCTCTGTGGTATGCCAAATTGTCTTTTAGATGGATCAGTGTTTTCTACTCACATGTGAAAATGCTTCCTCTACTCCAGGGAGATCAGTCACTCACCCAATAATAATGACATTTTTACTTAAAAGAAATTGGTCATCTTCTTTAAAGAGCACATTAAAAGTAGAACTTGTTTCACAGTAGTCATCACTTAGAAAAAAGCATTTCCCTCAGTTTTGAATCCTCTAATTGCTTTTTTGAAATGTTCCTGCAATCATGTCACTGAATATTTCATTATAATGGCTTATTTGAATAAAATATTTATTACCATATGTACAAGCATATATATGTAGTTACTAATCATGATAATACTCATGAAGGTATTTATTCACTATAACACTGACTCTATAAAAGTTAACCACACACCACTGTTAAGAGCAAAATTTTGCCTTTATAAACTCCAGAAAACATTCTCTAGACATAATAAGAAAGATTAGTTTAAAATGGGATAATACAACACTCCCTCAATTTAAAGCTGAGACTGAAAGAGGGAGAAGGAAAAAGTTGAGAGAACGTCAAACTAGGAGCAAGGAAATGTGGATTTTTGGGGTACAGTTTTGGTTCCGTATCTTGGATAAAATATTAAAGCCCTTTAAACTTCATTTTCCTCATAAAGAAAACAGGATTTCCAAAAATTCTTTCAGCTCTTAAACTCTGTGACTCTGGCGAAAGGCTAAGGGAAATCAGAAGACCACAGAAAAGGGTTTGAGCCAGCTGCTGACCTCCAGTCTTCTTTCACCCAAGTCTCCTACTGTGATCCCCTCTTGGACCTTTTTACCTTTGCTCAGCCCCGCTGACCACCAGCCTCCTGTTCACTTAAGCTCCTTCTGCCTCTCTATATGTTCTTCTGCCGTAACACTTGGCAACATGACTGGGCCTCATATTTGCTGCCGACAGACTGAGGGTCAGGAGCATACAGTGCTATAGCTCACATCCACCTGTGGATCTCTCCACCTAGCCACAACCCAGCAGAGGCTAAAACTCTTAATAATCTTTGAAATGACCTGTTCTCTCTGCCTCAAATTCCCATTTCTTTGTCACTTCTCAAGTTAAGTCCCACCTTCTTTCCTCTTATTTCAGATCACAGCTCCAGACATTCTTATAAAAATGCCAGGTCTGGGCTTCCCTGGTGGCGCAGTGGTTGAGAGTCTGCCTGCCGATACAGGGGACACGGGTTCGTGCCCCGGTCCGGGAAGATCCCACATGCCGCGGAGTGGCTGGGCCCGTGAGCCATGGCCGCTGAGCCTGCGCGTCCGGAGCCTGTGCTCCACAACGGGAAAGGCCACAACAGTGAGAGGCCCGCGTACCACAAAAAAAAAAAAAAAAAAAAAAAAAAAAAAGCCAGTTCCTTTGAGGGGTTTACCATTTTTTATGTCTCTCCCTTTATATCCCCTCATCTGTAGACATTATAGACATTCCATCACTGAGGATTTTTGGCAACGTGTTTACAAACTTTCTTTCCTCCCTAACCCCTGTTATCAAGAAGGACGTAATGTCCAAGAGGCTGACCCAGTTATCGCCATTGCTGCTCAGTTTCCTTTGTGTTTTCACCCCTGCAGCCCTCCCTCTGTTACCTCCCCCAACCCATGGCCACACCTGGGACCTCACTCAAACCTGCCCCACCTCTGAAACCTCTTCTTCAGGCATTACCTTCTCTGATCCAAACTTCCTATTTTTGCAGTTTGCCTGCCTAAGTACTCTTTTTTGACCAATCTTTGTCCCCTGATTCATTTACTCATTTATTTTACCTATGGGTCAGCCTTCTTCTGGGTTCTCTTCTAATCTAGTTTAGATTTTGAGTCTCTCTCTTCAATCACTCCCTTGTTGAGGCCCCAAACTTTCTTGTCCATTTTCCTTTAATTCCAACTGCCTACCAAAACTGCAACTGTGAGTGACTCCAACTCTTCAACTTCTCTGTGCTTGCACAAAGATTGTTTCAGCAGCTAAAAATCTTCCAAGGAAGTCAGATTGGTAACTATATAAATTCATAGCCAACAAACTTAAAATGACTTTAAAATCGCGTGAATTTCTGTCATGTGTCAGTAGTCAGTTCACTTTCTATTTCTCTGAGGAAAGTAAAAGGTTCTTTAATCTTTTTCGATGACTCTGAACCTCTTCATTCTTTACTCACTCTCTGTTGACCTAGATTACAACGTTACCACCTCCTGCCAGCAAATATCCAAACCTGCCTACATCTGTAATACCCTCCCCCTGCCCCCCATCTTCCTTCTGTTATAGGGGATAGTCCCTGCATCCTACCATAGGCTACACCAGCACCTGTGCTCTAGATCCTCGTTAGTATCAATTATCACCAGCTGTATCTTCAGTGACTCTTAAACATGTTTGAGTCTTAGTTTTAAAAAAACCCTGAAACAAACACCCTCTTCCAGTTACTTTTATCCCTTTATTCATAATGATAGTTATGTATACATCCTGTTTCTGTGTCCACACCTGCCATTCTGTCTTCACCCCAACCCAGCCTGAACTTTGCTCCCACCACTCCACTAAAAGTCTCCTAGCCAGGATGAGGAATGCCCTCCTAATGGCTAAAGCAAAACTGCATCCCTCAGTGCTGTTCTTATTGACCAGTCCCTGCTAGCTGACTACACTTTCTTTCTTTGGTTTTCTAATACCACATATTTGTTCTTTCCCCTCCACTTCTTATCTGGCCATTTTTCTTTATAATTCAATAGTTCAACAAATATTATAGAATATCCATGTATGTCAAGCACTGTATGTTGAGCATGTTAAAAACAAAAAAAAACAAGGCCCTTGCCCCTAAGTACCTTATATTTTAAGGGAGGAGGGATTAAGTAATGTCATATAGCCTTCAAAAGTGTTATGAAAATAGTAGAATAGTTATATTAGGTCCGAGATTAGAGTATTTCTCACTCTTTCTCAGCCTCCTTTGCTACAGTCTTCTCCTGAGTTGTTTTTTTTTTTTTTTGTGGAACGCAGGGCTATCACTGTTGTGGCCTCTCCCGTTGTGGAGCACAGGCTCCGGACGCACAGGCTCAGCGGCCATGGCTCACGCGCCTAGCCGCTCCGCGGCATGTGGGATCTTCCCAAACCGGGGCACGAACCCACATCCCCTGCATCGGCAAGCGGACTCTCAACCACAGAGCCACCAGGGAAGCCCTTCTCCTAAGTTTTAAATGTTGGAGCTCTCTAGAGCTCTGTCCAATGCCCTCTGTTTACTCTGTATTCACTCCTTAGCTGATAGCTGATCCTGACACACTAGACGTCACACAATTTACAATTTTCGTCTACATGCCTATAACGCCTAAATTTAAAATCTCAACCCAGACCTCTTCTGAGCTCCAAACTTACATTTAAGTGCTTACCTCAAGGACGCAGGCTGTTGGAGGAGCCACTCTTTTGTTGCTGTACCACCTGGAATATGTGGCTTCCCAAGTACCGTAGCTGGGGAAGTGAGACTGGATGGTGAGGGAACTTTTCACTGTCTCTGGCTGGCAGTGATGTACTTCAGCTTTTCTCACATTTCATTCGTCCTGAGCTAGTCACAGAGCTCTACCTGACTACAATGGGGCTGGGGAGTGTGGTTTCCCAAAGGCCCAGAAAGGAACCAGATATTGATGAGCATGAGTAATATCTACCACAAAAAGAATTATTTTAGACTTCTTTTTCCTCCTTTCCCTTACCAACAACCTCTAAATGTTTCTTTAATTCAGTAATTTCTCCATCTATACTTACAGTAAACAGGAGATGCACTGCCCACAAATCGGCCTTCCCAGAAGGACTTGTTGCCTGGGCTGCTGGGATTGCAGTTAGAAGACAGCCTGCAGCTGTCAGCATCTCCCGAATCTGCCTCAGCTGCAGAGCATTACCTAGGCCAAGAGCACACCCCTCCTGCTATGGCAACATCCCATGATTGATTGTGGCAGGATTATGACCAAGGCTTTACAGTTCTACTTCTTTCTCCAACAAATCTGGTTTTCTTTCCCCAGGGAAGGGACTAGGGTGAGGAAAGATGATGAACAAAACGACAGTGTTTTAAATAAAAACAGAATCAGGCGCCTCCTTCCCACAGGTGTTAATGCTTAATAAATAGCTTGTACATCAAATTCTATTCAAGCACCTGTTTTTGGAAGAAATAACTTATGCCAGTTGGTAATGGGAGGTGTCTGAAAACAGATGATAAGATGAGGGTTGGGAGTAAGATCACTTTCAGCCCAGCTGGCGATGAGGACCCTGTCATTGGTAAGGGGAACACAGACATGCCCGGACATAAGGTGGATGTCCAGTTATTAAAACTCTCT
The DNA here is from genome assembly GCF_000442215.2 of Lipotes vexillifer. Classification (NCBI taxonomy): domain Eukaryota; kingdom Metazoa; phylum Chordata; class Mammalia; order Artiodactyla; family Lipotidae; genus Lipotes; species Lipotes vexillifer. The sequence continues at coordinate 1,174,238 of NW_006799230.1, read as the reverse complement.
CCATTGGTGAATTATGATGTATACCACTGGGGGAGGGGAGTATGCATTAGCTGGTGTAAAGTATCAGACCTCTGAGAAGAACTGGGAAACAAACTTTAAAAATAATGGGAATGAATGGCTATTGTTAAGCCCATTGATACCCTAGAAAAAGATCATGGAAAGGTGTGGGCAATTGATCACCAAGCGTGAGAGTCAACGCAGTAACCTTCCTGATGGCTTACAAAAACAGTCTCCTGGAGCAGGAAGGCAGAAGAAGCTGAAGACCAGGAGTTAATGGAGTGGTAGAGCTTCAGATAAGATTAAATGCCCAATCAAGGCAGGTTGGTTATGACAAGATCAGGGCCTGGCTGGGATAAAATGGGATCCTGACATTTGGAAAGAGAACATCTGGGTGGATGATCCTGAACATTTTGAACCTCCAGACTCTTCTGAACTCTGTAATGCCGAAGTGAGCCACCCTTCCTTCCTTTGCCTTGAGGGCTAGCCTGCCCCCCACCCCTTGCTTGATGGCAAAGCAGAGTTCTCTCCCCAAGAAATATCATGTGCCTCCTGCCTTTCAGGATTTGCCTTTACCTTCTGTTATGGCCGTTAGTGTATATAATTAGGGCTAAGTGATAGCATAACTCAGCCAATGATACACTGGTGTTAATTATACCTAATAACCTAAAGAAGAAACAAAATTTAGCCGTTGTGCATTGTCAGGTGCTAGAGGAGAACCTGTGGGTCTGAATTCTGAGAGTGCTTAATTAAGGGGACTAGACAATAAGATTGGTCAAGAGAGCTTATTTACTTAGGAGCTTTCTACTGACATTGGATTTAACAGTTTGGTGAGGACTCCAGCTGATGGTACATACTCACTACTGAGATGACTCCTAGAGGCCTAGAAAAAGCAATGGCTAAAGCTAATTGAAGTTGATATGCCAGACTGTCGTAGTAGACAGTAGAATAGGGGATTAAAAAACCCATGGAAGCCAGCATGCTGGAATGAATATACTTTGTAAGTCTAGGAGCCCTACCAGATGGTTATGTTCTATGGGAAGGCAATACATTATTTACCAAAGCCATAAATAATGTGTTGGTGTGGGGCACTGGAATCACTAAGAGTTCAGTGGTGGTTCTCTCCTATAACTCAAGGCTGATGGTAGGATAGGCTCCTACTATTAGGATCAGTTATAGCAATGGGGATGATTGGACCCAAATAAAGGCCAGGTGGTAGCACTTAACTGCCAAAATGCAGGTGGATAAAAATATTGTAATAACTGGTAGCATCAAAGTAGCAGCCAGGAGGCCTGACACAATAGTTGGAGATGGTTAATCAGATTAAATATCTGTTTTGTCACTAGGAGCAAAATAGATGGGAACCCAACAAAGGTATCCTAATCAGCTTGCAGTATCATAAGAAATGAAGAACAGATGACCAGGAGGCCAAGGGCAATTGCCTTGATTAAAAGTTACAATCTAGTGCCAAGTTTCTGGATCTGAGGTTGTTTTCAGACGCAGAACCCCTCTACTGAAGAGGAGGCCAAGTCCCTAATAGGAAGGAAATTGCAATAGCACAGAAAATATGCTCAGTAATGATTTCTCCACTATTGCCCCCAAATTGTTTACTTGGGTGACTGTTAGAGTGGCTAACAATCACAGATTTCCCAGAATTCAGGGGTTTCTTGGGACATTGAACATTTTTGTTTTTTAATTGGGAAAAGTCCTGAACAAGCTGGGATGAGCTGGTTACTTCAGTACTGTATGTTGCAGAAAGGGGAATAGCCAATATTTCAAGAACTGTTGGACACAGTCTGAACTGACAGTGATACCCGGAAGCTTGAAGCACTATTATGGTCCTTCTATTAGAGTGAGGGCACATGGGGGTCAGGTAATTAATTGAGTTCTGAAAAACATCTGGCTTGTGATGGGTCCATTATTTCTTCAGATCTATCCAGCAGTTATTTCCTCAGTCCCTGACAGTATAATTGAGAATAACATACTAAATAATTAGCACAAGCTCCACTTTGAGTTCTTGGTCTATGGGATAAGGATAATTACACCCAAGTAGAGGCTTCTAAAACTGCTCCCCAAACTCAGCCAAGATAATAAAACAAAAACAATGTTACATCCCAAGGGGGATGGTGGAAATTAGTGTCAACCTTAAGAATCTAGAGGATGCAGAGGTGTTGGTCCCTATCAAATCTCCATTTAATTCACCATTATGACCCTTGCCAAAACTGGAAGAATCTTGGAAAGATGACAGCAGGCCACTGCAAATTCAACAAAGTCATAATCCCAATTGCATGGCCATGCCAAGATGTGATATTTTTGGTAGAGAAGATCAATATGTCCTCAGGTTCATGATATAAAGGCATGGATATGGTGAATGCATCCTTTCTCTTCCAGAGAGAAAAGAGGATCAGAATGACTTCTCATTCAAATGGAATAGGTAATAATATACATTTCTTCTTTTGCTCTAGGGCTATGTTAGTTCTCCTGCCTTCTGAACCATTTGAACATCCTGCAGAACATTACTAGTTGATTCACTACATCGATGCCATTACATTAACTGGGGCAGATAAGCAAGATGTTGCTATCATGCTCCTTGGTATGATATATGTGTTCTAGAGGGTGGGAGGTAAACTGAAAGAGATTCAAAGCCTTCTCATTAGTAAAATGTTTAGGGTTCCTATGGACGGAGGCATGCCAGGATATCCACTCCAAAGTAAAAGACAAATTATCACGTGTTGCACTTTGCACAACAAAAAAGGAAGCTTAACTAACCTGGTCAGTATCTTTGAGTTATGGAGGCAGCATATTCCACTATTCCAAACCTGAGAATACTGCTGGTGGCCCATATGCTGGATGACACTAATGGCTACCAGCTTTGGTGGGACCTAGAGCAGGAAGGACTTCTGCTACAGGTCTAGAGTATAATGTAAGCAGTTCTGCTGCTAGGGCCATGCAGTCTCGAGGTGTTAGAGGTATTGGTGATGATACAGATGACCTATGGAACTCACGGCAAGCTCACATGGGGGAATCATATGTGGATTCCTGAGGTTTTTGGAGCAAGGCCGTGAAATTTGCCTTTTGGAAAACAACTCACAGCATGCCCTGATAGAGATGGAGCCCCTGACCATGAGATACCAATAGATTGATCATGTATCCACAAAAGCCAATCATGAGCTGGGGTGGGTCAGATTCATCATGTCATAAAGTTGGTTAGGCCTAGCAGCAATCCAGCATAAGACGGAAGTGGTACATCCAGACAGCACGAGCAGTATCAGAAGGCTAGCTGCATGACAGAGGGCCCAGACCTCCATTTTAGCCAGCAATGTTAGACAATGTTGGACCAGTGCCCCTCCTTTGGCTAATATCTATGACCAGCTGACAGAGAAAAAATCTGGGCTTTGTTTCTGGATGGGTTGGCTGAATATGTGGGTACAAATTGAGGATGGAGGGTCAACTGCCCTGTAGACTCATTAGTGGCTTTAAGAGACAGTGGTGAGAAAGAATCTTACCATGTATATTTTTGGCCCTACCTTTATATATCAGAAACTAGTCAAACTTTCCATTTGTTTTTAAAATTCTGCTCATGCTCTAATTAACTCTTGTTAATTAGAGTTAGTTACTGTGACTAACTACATTTTAGTAATTACTTTTTGTTTGTAATTAACCTCAATTTAATCAATCATTTCTTTAAATTCAAATGCTGTTTTCAAAGACTTTCCCTTTCTGATCTCTTCAAGATTTGTTTCATAGAACTATGTATTGCATTACCATCATGACAAATATTATGTGAGGTGTTTTTCCTTTGCTATAGATAATAAAATCAATGAAATCATCAATTTAAAAAAATAATAAAATTAAAAAGCTACTGAGACACAGAATTTAAAAATGAAAAAGTAAGAATCTAAGGCTTATATTTTTTAAATGAACATTTTGAAACAATGCTTAATTATTTTGGAAATAGAGCCAGTTAAAAAAAAAAACAGATCCTTTAATAGTGATTGTATAATAAGAAATTTTTTTGGGGGGGGATCAAGACGGTAGAGTAAGAGGACATGGAGCTCACCTCCCCTGACAAACACATCAAAAATACATCTACATGTGGAACAATTCTCATAGAAAACTAACTGGAAACTGGCAAAATAACTCCTATATAACCAAGGTTGCAAGAAAGATTCCCACATAATTGTGTAGGATGGGAAGAAAAGCACTGGGTCAGGACTTGTGTCCCTGCAAGGGAACTAAGAGGAAAAGGGTGATCACATGGGTAGACATTCACCCTGGGAGTGAGTGGGTCAAGTCCCAGTCCTTGGGCCCTATGCTGAGGAGACAAGCACCCTCGACTGCTTGGGGAACCGCTGGGACAGAGAGAAAGGCTGGAGAAGCCTAGACTCCACTTGTGAGAAGTGTGTGAGTGCTGGCTTGCCACTAGATATGGCAGAGAGAGGTCTGCTTTAGTGGCTGCCACTTTGCTGCACTCCCCAATCTGAGCTGAGCAAATACCCGGGCCCCACTTACTCCACAGCACAGCTTGGCACTGGATCTAGGGCAGCCAGACCTGAGAAAAGACTTGATCTAGGGATGCAGAGGCAACCTGGGGGCCCAGGGAGTGGTCCAGGTGGGGCAGCTGTGGCCATTGTTGACACTTTCTCAGACTGTGCCTCAGAAGCAGCCCAGACTTCTGAAGCAGCACGGCTTCTTGAACTCTGTGACCAACACACCATGATCCCACCTTCAGCTGAGCAAATCCTTGGGCTCTACCCACTCTACACTGCAACCTCACACTTGATGTCAGATGACCACAACGGGAAAAGATGCAACTTTGGGCTGCATCTAAGTGGAGCTGCAGATGCCTATACAGGCAGTGCATTGGAACTCTGTAGTGCACAAGCCCCACTTGTTTCAGCACTCCCCTCCTTTGCAGCAAATGTCCCAATGTGGGGAGAAGGAAAAACACACACTTAAAGGGAATAGCGTCAGCTCAAGCCTGACCCTCAGGGCTTCCATTCCAGCAACTCGGGAGGAGACTCCACTCCTGACAGGGTGGCGAATGTCACTGACCAGAGAGGAAGACCCTCCTGAGACCCTGAACACACTCCAGCTCCTGTAACACCAGCCACACCTCCTATCAAGGTGATAGTGGACAGTACACCTTGAGAAACGACATGGCTGGCATCCATGTCAAATCCAACCCTCACACCAATGTCATTAGTCACAAGCAGTCTACAGAGGGATGCTACCACATAAAAACTCTTTCAGGACCAAAATAAATAACTGTTTCACCTAAATTCATAAAGGCAGATAAAGTTAAGTAAAATGAAGAGGCAGAGGAACTACCTGCCTTTTCAATTGAAAGAGCAATAGAAAAACTCTGAAAAAAAATAATGCAAGAGATAATCAGCCTACCGGACAGTGAGTTTAAAAATTTGGTAATAAAAATGTCAACAATTAAGAAAGAGAATCTAAGCACAGACCATTTTGACAAGGAATAAGAGACTATAAAGAAGACCTAATTAAAAATAGATAATTCAATTTCTGAGATAGAAAGCACTCTAGAAGCAATTAATAGCAGACTAAATGACACAGAAGAATGCACATGTGATCTGGAAGATAGAATAATGGAAATCAATCAGAACAGCAGACAAATACAAATGAAAAAAAAAAACACAAGAAACAGAGAAGATTTATGGAATAACATAAAACATGCCAACATTCACAATATAGGGTTTCCAGAAGGAGAATACAGAGAGAAGGGAATCAAAAATATTTTTGAAGAAATTGTGGCTGAAAACTTCCCAAACCTAAAGAAGGAAAGAGATATCTAGGTACTGGAAGTACAGAGGGTCCCAAACAATATGAACCCAAACAGACCCACACCAAGACATGTAATTAAAATGGCAAAAGTTAAAGATAAAGGCAGCAAGAGAAAAACAAAGAGCTATATACAAGGGAACCCCATAAGGCTATCAGCAGATTTCTCTGTAGAAACTTTAAAGGCCAGAAGGGAGTGACATGATATATTCAAAGTCCTGAAAGGGAAAACCCTGCAACCTAGAATATTTTACCCAACAAAATTATCATTTAGAATAGAAGGAATGATAAAGAATTTCCCAGAGAAGCAAAAACTAAAAGAATTCAGCAATACTAAGCCTATGCTAAAAGAAATGTTGAAGAGTCTTCTCTAAATGGAAAAGAAGTAAGAATCTACAGGAAAGGGAAAAACCCTAATGGGAAAGGCAAATACATAGTAAGGATTGAGGTCACTTATATAAGCCAGTACATAGATTAAAAAAAAAAGATAGCAAAGCAACTATAACTATAATAAACAGTAAAGGGATGAGCATGAAAATGTAAGATACATCAAAAACACAAAATGTGCTGGGGGGGAGTAAAACATGTAGATCTTTTAGAATGTGTTTGAATTTAAATGATTATCAGTTTAAAACAAGTTGATATAATTATGGGTTAGCATATGTGAACAACATGGTAACTGCCAATCAAAAACCTATGGAAACAACAAAATAAAGCAGGGGTAGCAATACTCATATCAGACAAAATAGACTTTAAAACGAAAGCTATAACAAAAGACAAAGAAGGGCATTCTATAATGATAAAGGGATCAATATAAGAAGAGGATACTATACTCATTAACATACACACACCCAACACAGGAGCACTTAAATACATGAAGCAAATACGAACAGACATAAAGGGAGAAACTGATAATAACACAATAATAGTGGTGGGAGACTTAATTTAATACTCCACTGACATCAATAATAGATCATCCAGACAGAAAATCAGTAAGAGAACAGTGTTCTTAGATGACACAATAGACCAGTTCAACTTAATAGATATCTACAGGACATTACATCCACACAAACAAACAAGCAAACAAAAAACTAGGATACACATTCTTTTCAAGTGCACATGGAATGTTCTTCAGGATAAGCCACATTCTAGATCACAAAACCATCCTCAACAAACTTAAGAGGATAGAAATTATATCAAGCATTTTTCTTAACTACAACTGTATGAACTAGAAATCAACTACAGAAAGAAAAATGGGAAAAGAACAGAAAAGTGGAGACTAAACATCATGCTACTAGAAAATCAATGGATCAACAATGAAATCAAAAAGGGAATCAGAAAATACCTCAAGAGAAATAAAAATGAAAACATAACTTTCCAAAATCTATGGGTTGCAGCAAAAGCATAGAAGAGGCAAGTTCATAGTGATACTCAAGAAACAAGAAAAATATCAAATAAACAACCTACTCTACCACCTAAAATAATTGGAAAAAGAAGAACAAACAAAGCCCAAAGTCAGCAGAAGGAAGGAAATAATAAAGATGAGAGAGGAAATAAATAAAATAGAGATAAAAAACATAGAAAAGATCAATGAAACCAAAAGCTGTTTTTTAAAAAAGAAAAAATTGATAAACTTTTAACCAGGTTAATGAAGAAGACAGAGGACCCAAATAAACAAAATAAGAAATGAAAGAGGAGCAATAATAACTGGTACCACAGAGATACAAAAAAATCATAAGAATACTATGAACAGTTATATGCCAATGAATTGAACAACCTAGAAGAAATAGAAAAATTTCTAGGAAAAGACAGCCTGCCAAGACTGAGTCTAGAAGAAAAGATGATTTGAACAGACCAATCACTAGAAGTGAAATTGAATTTGTAATTTAAAAAAATCCCAGAAAACAAAAGTCCAGGACTGGACAGCTCCACAGGGGGATTTGACCAAACATATGAAGAATAGCTTATACCTATCCTCCTCAAACTATTCCAAAAAACTGTAGAGGGGGGAATACTCCCAGATTCATTCTACAAGACCACCAGTACCCTGATACCAGACAAAGACACTACAAAAAAAGAAAATTACAGGCAAATGTCTCTGATGAATATGGATGCAAAAATCTTCAACAAACTATAAGTAAACTTAATTCAACTATAGGATCATACACCAGGATCAACTTAGATTTATTCCAGTGTCACAAGGATGATTCAACATACTCAAATCAATCAAAGTGGACACACCACATTAACAAAAGAAAGGATAAAAGTCACATGATCATCTCAATAGATGAAGGAAAAGCATTTGACAAAATTCAAATCCATTTATGATAAAAACTCTCATCAAAGTGGGTAAAGAGGGAACATATCTCAACATAATAAAGGCCATTTGTGACAAACCCAGAGCCACCATAATGCTCAATGGTGAAAAGCTGAAAACCTTCCCACTAAATTCAGGAATAAGACAAGGATGCCCACTCTCACCACCTCTATTTAACATAGTACTGGAAGTCCTAGTCACAGCAGTCAGACAAGAAAAATAAATAAAAGGTATCCAAATTGGAAAGAAGTAAAACTGTCACTATTTGCAGATGACATGATACTCTATATAGAGAATCCTAAATTCTCCAACCCCAAACTATTAGAATTAATGAATTCAGCAAGGTTGCAGTATACAAGAAATCTCTATACACTAATAATGAAATATCAGGAAGTAAAAAAAAAATACTATTTAAAATCATATAAAAGAAACCTTCGAATAAACTTAACCAAGAAGATGGAAGAACTATACTCTGAAAACTATAAAACATAGATGAAGGAAATTGAAAATGATTCAAAGAAATGGAAAGATATCCTGTACTCTTGGATTGGAAGTATTAATATTATTAAAATGGCCATACTATCCAAAGTCATCTACAGATTTCATGCAATCCCAATCAAAATACCCATGACATTTTTCACAGAACTAGAACAAGTAATCCTAAAATTTATATGGAACCCATAAAAGAACCCAAATTGTCAAAGCAATCCTGAGGGGGGAAAAAAAACAAAGCTGGAGGCATAACTCTCCCAGCTTCAGACTATACTACAAAGCTAGAACAATCAAAACAGCATGATATTGGCATAAAAACAGACACACAGATCATTGTAACAGAATGGAGAGCCCATAAATATATCCATGCAACTACAGTCAATTAATCTATGATAAAGGGGGCAAGAATATACAGTGGAGAAAAGACAGTTTCTTGAATAAGTCATGCTGGGAAAACTGGACAGTTACATGTGAAACAATGAGATTAGAATATTTCCTCACACCATATACAAAAATAAGCTCAAAATGGTTTAAAGTCCTAAATTTAAGATGTGAAACCATAAAACTCCTAGAAGAGAGCATAGGTGGAACGTTCTTTGACATACATTGTAGCAATCTTTTCTTGGATCAGTCTCCTAAGGCAAAAGAAATAAAAGCAAAAACAAATAGATTGTGTTTGGATTCCTTTTTCTTTTGTTGGTGTGTATATATTGTAGATTTTCAGTTTGCAGCTACCATGAGGTTTTGATATAGCAGTCTATATATATACAAGATTATTTTAAGTTGCTGGTCTTTTAATTTCAAGTGAATTTCTAATATTCTGCATTTGTACTCTCCTCTTCTCACAATTGCTAGGTTTGATATCATTTGTGTGTGGATGATTTCCTTCATTTACTGTATAGATGTTTTACTGGTGAGCTTTCACGTTTGTAATTTTTTTGTTTCTAGTTGTGGGCTTTCCTTTTCTGCCTTGAGAAGTTCCTTTAGCTTTTGTTGTAAAGCTGGTTTGGTGGTGCTGAATTCTCTTAGCTTTTGCTTGTCTTTAAAGCTTTTGATTCCTCTGTTGAACCTGAACAAGAGCCTTGCTGGGTAGAGTATTCTTGGTTGTAGGTTTTTCCATTTCATCACTTTAAATATATTGTGCCACTCCCTTCTGGCCTACAGAGTTTCTGCTGAAAAATCAGCTGATAACGTTATGGGGATTTCCTTTTATGTTATTTGTTGGTTTTCCCTTGTTGCTTTTAATATTTTCTCTTTGTCTTTTTTTAAAAATATTTTGATTGGCATTTAAAAATTTTATTCATTTATTTATTTATTTTTTGGCTGTATTGGGTCTTTGTTGCTGTGTGTGGACTTTCTCTAGTTGCAGCGAGCAGAGGCTACTCTTTGTTGTGGTGTGTGGGCTTCTTCTTGCAGTGGCTTCTCTTGTTGAGGAGCATGGGCTCTAGGCGTGCAAGTTTCAACAGTTGTGGCATTCACGCTCAGTAGTTATGGCTCATGGGCTCTAGAGTGCAAGCTCAGTAGCTGTGGTGCATGGGCTTAGTTGCTCCGTGGCATGTGGGATCTTCTTGGACCGGGACTGAACCAATGTCCCCTTCATTGGCAGGCAGACTCTTAACCACTGCACCACCAGGGAAGTCCTTTCTCTTTGTCTTTAATTTTTGTCAGTTTGATTACTATGTGTCTCACCATGTTCCTCCTTGGGTTTATCCTGTATGGGACTCTGCACTTCCGGGACTTGAGTGACTGTTTCCTTTCCCATGTTAGGGAGGTTTTCAGCTATTATCTCTTTGAATATTTTCTCAGGCCCTTTCCCTCTCTCTTCTCCTTCTGGAACCCTTATAATGCGAATGTTGGTGTGTTTAATGTTGTCCCAGAGGTCTCTTAAACGGTCCTCATTTCTTTTTATTCTGTTTTCTTTATTCTGTTTCATGGCAGTCATTTCTACCATTCTGTCTTCCAGCTCACTTATCCGTTCTTCTTCCTCATTTATTCTGCTATTAATTCCTTTTAGTGTATTTTTTCATTTTAATTATTATATTGTTCATCTCTGTTTGTTTGTTCTTTATATGTTCTAGCTCTTTGTTAAACATTTCTTGTATTTTCTTGGTCCATGACTCCATTCTTTTTCTGAGACCTTGGATCATTTACTATTATTACTCTGAATTATTTTTCAGGTAGATTGCCTATTTCTACTTCACTTACTTGTTCATTTGGGGTTTTATCTTGTTCCTTTACCTGGAACATATTCCTCTGCCACCTCATTTTGTCTAACTTTCTGTGATTGTGGTTTCCATTTCGGAGGTTATAGCTCTTCTTGCTTCTGGTATCTGTCCCCTTATGGGTGGGGCTGGGTCTTATCCCTCTGGTGGGCAGGGCAGTGTCAAGGGGTGTATTTAGAGATGGCTGTGGACTCAGGAAGATTTTAGGCAGCCTGTCTGCTGAAGGGTGTGGCTCTTTTCCCACCCTATTGGTTGTTTGGCCTGAAGTGTCCCAGCACTGGAGCCTACAGGCTATTGGGTGGGGCCAGGTCTTGGTGTCAAAATCGTGGCCCCCAGGAGAGCTCATGCCAATGAGTACTCCCTGGTACCTCCACCACCAGTGTCCTTGTCCCCACAGTGAGCCATAGCTGCACCCGCCTCCCCAGGAGACCCTCCAAAAGCAGCAGGTGGGTCTGGCCCAGGCTCCTATGAAGTCACTGCTTTTTCTCTGGGTCCCAGTGCACACAAGTCCTTGTGTGCACACTCCAAGCGTGGAGTTTCTGTTTCCCCCAGTCCTGTGGAGTTCCTGTGATCAAGCCCCACTTGCCTTCAAAGCCCAATGCTCAGGATTCTCCTCCTCCTTCCAATGCCAGAAACCCAGGCTGGGGAGCCTGATGTGGGGCTCAGAACTCTTACTCCTGTGGGAGAACCTCTGCAATATAATTATTTTCCAGTTTGTGCGTTGCCCACCCAGCAAGTATAGGATTTGATTTTATTGCAAATGGGCCTCTCCTACTGTCTCATTGTAGCTTCTTCTTTACCTTTGGATGTATAACATCTTTTCTGGCAGGTTCCAGTCATTTTTTATTGGTGGTTGTTCAGCAGTTAGTTGTGATTTTGTTGTTTTCATGGAAGGAGTTGAGCTCAAGTCCTTCTACTCCAACATCTTACAGTAAACGAAAACTTGACAAATACATGTTGAACAAAAAACAAATGCTCTCAAAGGAAAGTTTTTTACTCCAACAAAATAAAATTTAATTCATCAATCCAAAAAAGCCAACAACAAACAAACAAATGTGACCCAACTAAACTTAAAAGCTTTTGCATGGCAAAGAAAACTACTGACTGAACGAAAAGACAACCTAAGGAATGGGAGAAAATATTTGCAAATGATATGACCAACAAGGGGTTAATATCCAAATATGTAAACAGCTCATACAACTCAGTATCAAAAAAACAATAATCCAATCAGAAAATCTGCAGAAGACTTGAATAGACATTTTTTCCAAAGAAGACATATGGATGGATAACAGGCACATGAAAAGATGCTCAACATTGCTAATTATTAGAGAAATACAAATCAAAACCACAATTAGGTATCACCTCAGACCTGTCAGAATGGCTGGCATCAAAAAGTCTACAAACAACAAATGTTGGAGAGGATGTGGAGAAAAGGGAACACTTGTACACTTGGTGGAATGTAAATTGGTGCTGCCACTGTGGAAGAGATTCCTTAAAAAACTAAAAATAGAACTACCATATGATCCAGCAATCCCACTCCTAGGTATATATCCAGAAAAAATTAAAACACTAATTTGAAAAGATACATGCTTCCCAATGTTCAGAGTAGCACTATGTACAATAGCTAAGACATGGAAGCAGTCTAAGTGCCCATCAACAGATGACTGGATAAATAAGAGGTGGTATGTGTGTGTGTGTGTGTGTGTGTGTGTGTGTGTGTGTGTGTGTGTATGTGTGTATGTGTGTATATATATATATATATATATATATATAAAATACAATATTACTCAGCCATAAAAAAGAATGAAATACTGCTATTTGCAGCAATGTGGATGGCCCTAGAGAATATTATGCTTAGTGAAATAAGTTAGACAGAGAAGAGAAATAGTACATGATATCACTTACATGTGGAATCTAAAAACTAATAAAATGAATATATATACAAAATAGAAACAGACTCACAGATATAGAAAACAAACTGTGGTGACCAAAGCGGGGAGGAAGCAGGGAGGGACAAATTAGGGATATGGGATTAACAAATACAAATTACTATATATAAAATAGATAAGCAACAAGGCTATACTTGGGAATTATACCCATTATCTTGTAATAATCTATAATGGAATAGCACAGGGAATTATACTCATTATCTTATAACAACCTACTCTGGAATATAATCTGCAAAAATACTGAATCACTATGCTGTACACCTGAAACTAACACAATATTATAAATCAACTATACTTCAATAAAAGAGGGGGAATTTGGTAGTACTTATATATTTCTTGATGAAAAAACCCCCCAGTAAAACCACTATAAATGTGGCATAGCTTATAGCATTGTAAGGATATTTTATTTCATTTCCTATACAAGAAACCTCCTTTAAGGAATAAAGTAAAAAAGAAAACCACCATCTGGATTTTCCTATAGGTTTGTGGTGATTATTAGTGCAAGAAAGTGTAAAAATACCTGGAGAGAATCCCTGTATGTTACATGTCATTAAGTGAAATGTTTGAAAATAATGACTCAGGGTATGGAAAATCTATTTCCTTAATTAAAAACAATTATTTTAATTAGTGTAAAGTCATATGTGAAAGTTCTAAAAATTATTTATAATTCATAACATACTGAACATACTCATTAAGATACCTAATTCTTTAAGTCTTATAAGGAATGAGGCCATTTCCTTTAGCTGTAGTTCATTATTCATAGACAAGTAGGCAAAATAACAACAGAGAATATTTGTCAAGAGTGTATAGTGTTTTTATGTTCTACAAAAAAAAAAAGTTATGTTCAATATTCAAATATTTTCTGATTTTAATACAATACATTTTTATAACTGAACTCCTTCCAATATTAAAGATAGTTCAGTACTTTTTGTACTTAAAGGGTGAGATATAGGCCTTCTGGATAAATGACTACATTTTGGTCTAATTTTCCCCATACAATTATTATACCTCTTAGACAAACTAAGCTTAGTTGTACCCCAATTGACAATAAGATTTAAATCTTCTGGAAGCAAAGTATTTGGTCTCGTGTTGTCCTCTCTTATTTTATTACCAAGAGTCTTTTTTGAATTGTGGTTAACACGTTTACAGTCTTTGTTTATCTTCTGGCTTTGACCGGCATGGTGGTTTTTACTGATACATGGGTTTTCCACTCCAGTTGGATATATAATATTCTTGTGATCAATAGAAGGAAAAAACGTTTGAGATGATATTTTTCCAAAGGATCCAGTGGGTAAATCTTGGAGATAGCTGGGGAAACGTTGGCTAATTTTATATTCATAGATTGATTTTCTTGAATTTGAATCATCTACTTTGACAGAATACAGATCATCTATTGTTATATTCTGATAAGTATCTATTGGACTTTGAGGTGCATTCAACTTTTCAGAATTACGCTGAGGTATGATAGGTAAAATTCCAAGTCTATTTTGTTTTAATACTAATCCAGTACCAGGAATAAAAAGTTCTGGTTCTTCCTGTTTTGACAGATTAATGATGTTTGTGTTTGAAACAGATTGATGTGCATGTCCATTCACTGCTCTATCTTTCCAGATTAAAGGGTTATATATAACTTGTCCATCAATAGGGCATGAATTGCACTTGTGGAGTAACCAACTGTCAATACATTTCCTATGAAACTTAAAAAAAAGTTAGAAGTTAATCAGAGATATATTATCTTGTTTATAATGTATACTATCCATGTAAAATTTCCCCACTTTCATTATTGTGTTACTTTTAACACTGTTTCATAATATTGGAAGGTAATAAAATTCATCAAGTTTTATGGAAATATTTTGAAGTTCTCTTAAAAATGTAATTGGTTAGAGACTGATCTTCATTTTCCACATTAAAATGAAAAGCCTTCTATGGATGCGATTTTTGCAATTTCATTAAAAACTCACTACTTATTCAAGCCATTAATTTCACTGTTGCTTTCTTATGAATGAAAATTATTAAGTAATAAAAATGTCATAGCCAACTAGAGATGAAAATTGATATGATGATGGTAAGACATAACGTGACAAATCACCTTCTAGGGAAGAAAACAAATTATCAGTCATTATAAGTAAGGGTGACTCTAAAGCTATAAAAGTTCATTTATTAAAACAACTGTATCTCAGAAAAAACCTGGTTACCACTACATAGTGATTCAGCAACTTTAGACTTTGATTCCAGTAAGTTCATTTGAAATAATAATAAACTATGTCAAATTAAGCATTTCTGTTTCATCTAAAGAATCATAAAAATAACATTAAAAAGTTAGTATTCTATAAGCCTTTTCCTTTTACAGGTAACTAAAGTAGATAAAAGAATCTAACTTAAAGTGCCATTTTATCTTTCCTCAATAGTTTATACAGAAATAAATCCTAATTAATAGGAATCCATCCTTGGCAGGGCAGAGCTGCCGTCTCAATAGTCTCCGCTCTAGCTTTCTGCACATACTGTGTTCAATTTGAACATCTATGCTCATAATTCAGCTAAAAAGTTAAAGGAGAGACTTAAATTTCCACTTCATTTGTGAAAACTGGCCCTACAGGGAAAGTCAAACTAAAATGATGTGACTTCTACCTTGTGAGTACATGGTAGCAATCTTGTATGCTGACCAGGACAAAATGCCTTCAAACAAAGTCGACACTGGTAGCCTGGAGCAAGCAGCTTACTATTCTTTGTGATCAGTAAGAGAGGCAGTGACCTTACCACATGTTTTGGTGTGTAAACTTGGCTAAATGAGAATAAACAGAGAGACATGAATGGTTATATGTGATTGTAGATAAGGAAGTAATCAATAGTACAGGTAATAACCTCCAAATAAATAATGCGAATGAACCCAGTGCTTTCTAGAACTGAAGATAATAAATCCCGTACATTATAAAGTTACAAAATCTATTGTATTGATCTTGAACAAGATGGATCCAAATTCAACATCAACTTCATAAGGAGCAAAATGTAATTTAGTCATTTCAAATAAAAATACTAACCTGAATTTTTTTGATTTGCACTTTTTAACATCAATGAAACCAGAACATAATTTTGGTGAGAACCATATACTAAAATTATTTCAGACTGAGCCAACACACAGGCTTGTGTTTAGAAAAATACAACCCAATTCACTCTGTCATCTGGTAGGAAGTAAGATGCGTGGTAAACCATATTAAATATTCCAGGCTACTATTATAAACTGGTAGGTCATAATCTATGAGGAGACTTATTTCACTTGGGGTATATGCTTATTACTTCTGTATTGTTAGACAATGTTAATGAACTCTAAAGATACCAACCCCATTTTTGTACCAAAACTACCAACAAACATAACTAAGATTAGACAATGTAAATTTGATGCCACTAGCAACTGATAAACAGATAAAACAAATATTTAAAAACAAAATCTTGGTTAAAAGGTTGGATGCATTCCTATTATTCAAAAGTCGTTCAGGATAAAGTTCAAATATATTCTTTAGAAAACTTTATACTTCTCATTACTCTTCAGATAAACTTTCATTATGCTACAAAAATTGCTTTTACCAAGGTCATTTAATTGTCAACTAATAAAATCTGTGTGTTTCTATTATTTCAGGCTGTTAATCACTTTTTTTTTAATCTTGAAACTCTTTCCTTTTATTTATTCCATTTTCTCTGCCTAGAATATCCTTCTACCCCTAATATTCTCTTGTCTCCCCCTACAATATCTCCTAAACCATTAGTTATACAATTTATCATTCTAATAGGTTGAAGTGTGATACCCAGCCAGGGCCAAGGGAAATGGAGATGGAGAGCCTTTGTATAGGCTCCTTTCATATCCACAAAGCATTTTATGCTCCACAAGAGTTGTTGTGGTCTCTGAAGTGTGTGGAGCACCCACAGGGCATGGGCTATATATCCACTGGGTTGGATAGAAATCTATCTTATCTGTCTATCTATCTATCTATCTATCTATCTACTATATATATGTGGGATAGAAATACATATATACACACATATATATGTATAAACAAGCACAAGTTTTGTTTGGTTAATTCATTGAAATGGTCCTTTAAAAAATATTTCAATTTTATCCCATCCTATTAAAATGAGCTTTGTATATATTTTATAGTGTACCTAATATGTTAATTATACACGGTACGTTTAATTTTCTTTAATTGATACAAAGTATGGCAAAAGGTCTGGATGACTGTCCACTAGTCAGGGTTTTGAAATACAACCAATCCCCTTAGCACTCTCCTTCCCTGGGGGTGGAACAGAGGGCAATAAGGAAAGAAAGACTTCCTTCCCATAGAGGTCATTTACTTCAAAGCAAATCTCAAAGCTCCCTGTATTTTTTCTTTAAATAACATATATCAGTTTTAATTTTACATTTATTTAGATGATCACTTAATTGCTGAGGAAACTAGATAGCCCTAATACCTAGTACAATCTCTGGTAGAATTAATAATAATAATAGACAGCATTATTTGAATATTTACTGTGTGTATTAATTCATTTCATATGCACAAAATTCCTATGAGACTGGTTTTATAATTATCCCTATTTTAAAGATAAAAATGTGGCAAGGAGAAGTGAAGTAACTAGCCCAAAAGTTGTATCGCCAACTTATGGTTGTACTAGGATTGGATTTAAGCATTCTGACTCCAGAGCCTTGCTCTTCACTTGAATACTATGTCACCTAGTATCTATAATAAGTACTCAATACATATTTATTGAATAAAGAAATGAATAAAACTTATCCGAACTGAAAAATTATTTAAATATCCTAAGAAATATAAATTTCACTGAGAATCTCACCCTTGCTTTTCTTGAAAATGTGGCATCTTTTCTATCTCATTTTTAATATCTATATATTTTACAGTTTCATCTGATCTTTTTTCCAACGATCTCCATTTTTGATTTCTCTTCTGTAATAGGTAAAAGGTGAATGTTACTTTGTAAATTGTGGAAGCTTTTATCTTGTGCATTAAATCAGTAGGCTGTGTATCAATAACATAATAATGTAAATAAATAAAGACTCATCATTTTAAAAGATAGCTTTTTAACACATTAAAGAATTTGCAAATTATTAGTGAGTCTAATATACTGTTGCACAGCTACTATAACATTACTTTTTAAGGTAAAAAAAATTATCTATTAATCAATAATGGTAATTGTGGATGTTTTATCTTGTGTAGTAAAGAGAAGGTAGCATTATTATTCAACATCAGGAGATACTTATTTACTTGTTAGATTCAAATGATAGCAATAAAATTCCATGATGTAAGAAAATTTAAAACCGTAAATGGTTGTCAGTAGCATTATAAGTCATTTTGTAGTGTTGAGATCTTTTTTTAAAATGAATTTTAAAGCTTGATGGCTGTAATTTCTGTCCTTAAGATTTATGTATGATATCATTACATATTTGTTATTGTGTTGGATTTTATAAATTACCAATGTAAGAACTGATTGCCTATAAATCCTTATGAAAAAGAGTTCTCCAAAGATTATGGTCTTTGGTTTTTATTCAAACACAGTCAGCTCTATTCCAGAGGGTTACCTATTCTTAGATTTTACTTAGATTTACAATAGGAAAATACAAACACTATACGAAATTCAAGATGGATACTGTACCTCACGAAATGTAAATGAGTGAGAAAGATGGCAGCAGCTATCAAAACAATCCTGGCATAAGTGATATTCTATACATTTGGTACACCTAAAAATGCAAAACACCAAAACATACAAGAAAAAATACAATTATTTTGATTGTTTTTGGTGAAAAATTCTGGCCAAGATTTCCTGGGAACTATGCAGATATGACAAGGCCCATCTTAAATCTCACCCCATATTAGCTTCCTGTTGCTACTGAAACAAATTACAACAAATTTAGCAGCTTAAACAACACTTTATTATCTTATGGTTTTGTAGGTCAGAAATCTGACATGGGTCTCAAGGGGTTTAAAATCAAGGGGTCCACAGAATGGCATTTCATTTTGGAGGCTATAGAGATCTGTTTCTCTGCCCTTTCTTCTAGAGGCTGCCCACCTTCCTTAGCTTAGCTTGTGGCACTTTCCTCCATCTTCAAAGCAAGCAATGCAGCATCTCTCTGTGCCTTTCTTCCATATTCACATATCCCTTTGACTCTCTTCTTTGCTGCCCTCTTCCACTTTTAAGAACTCTTGTGATTATACACTGAGCCCAGGCAATCGAAGATAACCTCCTTATTTCAAGGTCAGGTGATTAGCAACCTGAATTTCATCTGCAACCTTAATCCCCCTACAACATGTAACCTAACATACAGGTTCTGGGCATGGGGATGTGGATATATTTGGGAGGGTATTATTTTGCCTACCACGTATCCCTACCATGATGTCTTCCTGGAATGCTTTATCTTTCATTTATCTCTTTTTCTAAGTTCCTTTAGGATGTACAGCCTATTGGACATTCTATCATTTGATTACCCAGTGTTTTCCTATTATTTCATGAATGCTAGAGTTATACTTAGCAGAATACTTCTTGAACAGGAATTGTACTATATTCCTTCTCTGTCCTCACAAAATAGAAAAAGGTATATGTATAAAAAGTTTGCAATAAAAATCATTGATATACTAAAAAACTTCATTTTCCACAAAGCTCAATCTAAACATGTATCACTTATAAAAATTTTGCCACAAGCAGAGAATTTTAATTTACTTTCAGCAATATTCACCAAAAATAACATTTCAAGCAAATAAAGTTATTTTCTTACTCAAGTTATCAAAGAATTAGAAGACTATTTCCAAGAGAAATCTGGGGAAATATATCCTTCAGACATCTTAGAAGCAGCAAGTATTAATTT
Source organism: Lipotes vexillifer (assembly GCF_000442215.2). Classification (NCBI taxonomy): domain Eukaryota; kingdom Metazoa; phylum Chordata; class Mammalia; order Artiodactyla; family Lipotidae; genus Lipotes; species Lipotes vexillifer. Next base: position 1,154,594 of record NW_006799230.1, on the reverse strand, counting down.
ATTCATTATTATTGTTTATACATACAGGGAAGATTCTTAATAATTAACATCAACCAATCAAAGCGATGGTGCAGTTTATTCAATATATCAAATTATGCTGGGCTACAAAAAGTTAAGTATCTCTATATTTTAATATATATATATATGATAGTTTTGGGATCAACTTCTTAAAAGGTAAGTAGCTATATTATGAAACTTTAATGAAGAGGAACTGGAAAGCTTTCTAGTTTACCTTATCTCCTACTCAAACCATTACTAAAACTACCAGAAATAGTTTTTTCAGGCTAACGGCTGAAATGTTAGCATTTGAGGGAGTGGAAGGAGATATGGATGTGAATAATTGTGAGCCAAATGCGTAGAGAAGTTATTCTGAAAGGTGAGTGCAGAGCAGCAGGCAGGAAGCAGAACAGTGGAGAATGCCTGTATTGAGGTGTAGTAGGGAGAATCACCCTTGTGGACAGAAAAGTCAGAGGGACAGAGGAGAGCATTGTCATTAACAAAATACTTAAAAACAAGATTTGAGATAATTTACCAAAGCCACCCACGCATTAACAATTTGAGGAATACATCACTATAAAAACTGAAAATTTTACACCGTGGCTTTCACCTGTCCTTGTCACCCCCACCTACTCCTCCCAACCCACCTTTCCACACGTGACCTTAGCCCCTTACTGTTCTTACCCACCCCTCTTGAAAAAATTCAGATTGCCCCCAAAATGGCTGCTAATGCCAAATATCAAGTCTTTCCTTTTTCTAGAATTCTCTTTAACCAACATTCCTGAAACTAGCTGAACACCTCCCGCTAAACCTTATAAAAAGTCTGCCCTTCTTCCTCAAGTGAGCTTTCTCAGGCTTGCTGTTTTCACTAAAGGCTTTTGCTAATGGTGCTCTGGTTGATTTACTTCTATGTGACACATTGAGAAAACAAAGGACTAAAACAGTTTAAAGGAGAAAGGTATCATTCACCATTGGGGGTGATTAAAAACAGTTTTATGGTTTTATGAGAGGGTTTTAAAAATATTAATTAGACTCATCATAATGTAATTCCAGGAAGACTGAAAAGTAAACAGATGCGTTTTTTGTTTTTTGTTTTTTTTTTCGTACGTGGGCCTCTCACTGTTGTGGCCTCTCCCGTTGCGGAGCACAGGCTCCGGACGCGCAGGCTCAGCGGCCATGGCTCATGGGCCCAGCCGCTCCGCGGCATGTGGGATCCTCCCGGACCGGGGCACAAACCCGTGTCTGCTGCATTGGCAGGCCGACTCCCAACCACTGCGCCACCAGGGAAGCCCATAAACTGATGCATTTTAGAAAAAATTTTAACAAAGACTGAAGCAAAATATTTTCTTCTTAACATACAGTTAAGATTTCAATTAAGAAAGCACAATATCCCAAGCATAGCAATTAATTGATGTTTTATTGTGGAATTGTGGGAAAGTTTGAGGAATACTCAAAAAGTAATGAAAATTTCTTTCTCTAATAAGTATCTTGATGTTGTTAAGGTATAAGATGTGAAAGAAAACAAAACATGCATCATTGCAGTTTGGAGTTGGGGAAGTCGAGTTCAGTTGATCTAGTCAATATCCCTCTGGCTCAGTCCTAGGAGTTTTTGGCAATGACCTCATTGGTGGTTCAAAGAAAGTTACAGGGGGTGAGAGGTCTATCTAGCAGGGCTCTGAGCTTGGAAACTCATTTAGGCCAAACTACAAAGCCTGTGTTCAGAGCTTCCAAGAAAGGATGATACTTCAGACTCTCAATGTAGACTGGAATGCAAAGCCAATACTCTGTGTGAGTAAAGAAAATAAAACAACTGAAATTCTTAAGGTACTGGGCTGACACAGATCACTAGTCTGAAAATCCTAAATACGTAGCCATCTTTAAGGCAAACCACTATATAAAGGAGGAAAAGAAGAAGGCTAAATGACTAGTACTCTAATGTTCAAAGTTTCCTAAAATTAAAAAACTAGTTAGACTACAAATTTATAATATTACCGATTGATACTTACTTATAACACTTCCCCTCAACTGGAAACTGTCGACAGTTATTACAGGGAATTCCAAGGTGTTTGTCTAGTCGCTCTTTCTCAGCTGTAGCCACAAGTTTGCTAGAGTTTTTGAATTCCTCTAAAACAAGTTTTAATGGTGCAAAGTCTTTCCTACACAAGGGACATTTCAACATGGAAGTGTGTGATATCTTATCCTGATAATTAGCTAAGATCTTCATGCATTTTATATGAACACTATTGCCACAGCCAAACCTGTTAGAAATAAAATCCAAGTTTACCATTTGTATACAGCAAAGTTATATATATATATGTTTTCTGTGCTACCATCTTTATTTCCTATAAAAATAGATTCTGAACTGATTATCCAGATATACCTTGATTACACACATAAACACTATTTTATCTATCTAATCTATCATTATTTAATTTAGTACATCAGAATTCCAAACAAAATCTTTCCCATTTCAATGAAATGGTGGTAAAAGATTTTGCATCATTATAAAATTTTTATTTTTAAAGTGAGAATGAATATAGTCTTAACAAAAAGGAAAATTATAACAATAATTATTATTTTTAAATAAAAAGCATCACTGAGCAGGGGTGTCACCTTATTTTTCTAGAAATCACACAATATGAATGTGGTTGTACCCAATAAATATCTGCTGAGAGAAATAATATTTTGGGAAATAGTAATTTTAAAATATACAAAAGAAGCAGCTATGTGAAAAAAATACAATGTGGATGAAAATTTTGGTAAATAATCAGGAAAAAAAAAGAATTGAAAAGTTCAATACCAAATGGTTGTCCAAATTTTCCAAGTCCAAATTTACAGTGCCTTGAAGCATAGTTAAGTACAATACTCTCAATAAACATTTATGTATAAGTGATATTTTGAATTATTTAGTTTTAAAGATAAAATTTAGAAAAGCTGAAGAGAATTTTTATCATTTTAAAGTAAAATAATCTTCACTTTCAGAAAAACTGTTTGTAACTACTCTAAGCCGTGGCATTTATTCATGTGTATAAAACAGAAACATGAAAATTATCTACTTTAATAACTTAAAGTGAAAAAGTAAATAAAGTGGAGTTATTTTTTAACTTTCACCCTTTAAAATGTAGCCAAGAAATATTCAGAGTTATAACAGGACCTCTCACAACATGTTAGGAAATAAAAGAAGGCCAATTAAGTATAATTGTTTAAATATGTATTATTTTTCTATCAACATGTTTCATAACATATTACAAATATATTAAATTAGAATTATTTCATAAGTTTCTAGAATCCAAAGAAAAATCATGTCACCTGCAAAAGGTGACAGGAACCTTTTTCTCTAAAAGTACTTCTTGACAAATAGAGCATATATCATCTGAACTAATTTCCTTCTGTTTAATGTAACCATCTTCTTCAATCTGTGCATTTTCATTGTTCCTTCCTTGTTGGGGAGTTTGAACTTGATGTATCCCTCGAAGCAAGTTGCTGATTTCTCTTTCCACAAGACCTAACTGCAAAGCAGCTAACGATAAATTCCAAAGTATTAAAATTCAGTGGCAAATTGGAGACAAAGAAACAACTTAGGCAGAAAGTTAGCATTTTTCCCCCCAAATATCAGAAAGATTGGTTGAATTATTACACTGACATTTACCACTTATCGTATTCCTTTCAGAGCCAAAAGGTCAGAAAAGAGTCATTTATAAAAAGAAAAGAAGTTATCTCTTGTTTTCCTGTTACTGAAAAGAGTCAGTGTAACCAGTGCATTATAAAGGTCTCAGATTAATTATATGACAGTGTTCCTCCTTGGATTGGTGCTATAATCATCTCTTACATTTTGATCTGTTCTCTTGTTCATAAACAAATATTTATCATCATACAGGAGTATTAAAAGAAATGGGCATAAATACAGAAAGGAGAAGAGAGATTCGAGTAGTTAGTGTAATTAACATTTGTTAGATGAATAAATTAGTAAATAGATAATGAGAGAGCAAGACACAGTTGCGTCTATTTTCCTTAGTTTTACGTCTCTACAAGTGTCTCGGTAGCCACATTCTTCATAGATTTGGTCAGTATTCCTCAGGACAATCTGTTAGGAACTATAGTGCCTATACATTTGGGATACACAGTCTTTGAATTCTGAATTTTCTCCATCCTGCTGTCCTTCTAAGAAATGGTGTACTAAGTGCATATAGTTTTATTTTTATTTTTTATTTTTATTTATTTATTTATTTTTTTTTTCTTGCGTTATGCGGGCCTAAGTGCATATAGTTTTGATCAAGGCATCTTAGATTCCCTTTTTCTCTGGCCCATTCCCATGCCCCTCCTCTTTCCCTCTTCTTAACATAATTTAAATGCCAGTTGTTATTGGTCCCCTTGAGTTCTATTCATTTTATATATTCTTTAATACATAGAGATTAAAAAATCATTTGCAAGATAATGAAAAGCTCCATTTTCCCTAAAAAGATTACCAATTAAACATTAACAATACTGAAAACATCACAGTTACATTTCAATACAGAAATCTCTGTTCCTTGTCTGAGGTGGCATGGTAGGTGGAATGTGGGAGGATATCATACTTTAATTAACCATTTCTTTGGAGGATGAGGGCTATTTGTCACAGAGACATAGCAACATCTGCTCCCTAAAAAAATGAGGAGGAAAATGAAGAACAAAAGATTGTGCTTTGGGGGATAAAGATTCTCTAGAGCAGCAGAAATACTGAAACATAAAATTTCGTAAGAGGAGTTGGCTACAAACTGTTCTATGTGGTATAACATGAATTGGAGAATAAAAGGGAGAAACAAACTCTTCTGAAATTAATTTGGAAAAATTAATATATGAAAGTATAAAAGAATATTCTTTCATAAAGGAGAGCAAGACAGCTAGCCTTATCAGATATCATAATGTATTATAAAAAAACAAAACTCACTATAAAAATTATGAAACAAGGATGTAAAGAAGCACTATTTAATAGCTGTTATTGAGATAACTAGGTAGAAATATGGAGAAAATTTAATTACTTCAAACCAAATAGCAACCTCCAATTTATATCAATACAACTACACATGGATGCTATAAAGAAGAATAAAAATAAAATAGAAAAGCTAGCAGAAAAAAAAATCTCTAAAATACTATGGAAGATAGACAACTTTCAAAGTATCAAAACAATATACATGAAAAGTAAAAATGGTCAGATTTAGCAACACACAAAAATCCATATACATATATATAAAACAAAATTTAATGAAACCATATAAAAAAGAATTATGACATTAGGAAAACATTTGCAAAGAGGGGTAATCCCTATATTTAGGAAGAGTGTGTAGTTTTATCCCAATAAATAAATAGCCAAAGTTTAATTTACACATGTAGTACAAATATTAAAGTCAACAGATGTTCAATTTCATTAATATCAAAAGAAAAGTGAGTTAAAATCAAAATGAGGTGTAGACACAGAATAAATCTAAATAAAAGGTAATAAATAAATAGAATGTTACATCTTGTTTGTCGTATGTTATTTTCTCTTTTTATTTGAAAAAGTTATTTCAGGGCATTTTAGATTCTAAGGCTATGTTAGATGTATGGAAGAATGAAAACTATTTTCTTACTTAATTTACTAGGAATGAATAGATTACTATGAACTTTGTATCTGTTATTTTTTCCCACTTTGTGTGACTTAGTCTTTTTTTCTAATATTATAGAAATATTATTAGCTTTTCAAAATATTTCCATGTATCTTTATTTTCTTTGGAGACTTAAATATGCTGTTAATGTCTTCCATTTTATGCTTAAGTAATATGGTTAAATATGCCTAAAACATGAATCCAAAAAGCAAAGCTAGCAGAAAATTGATATACTGCTGAAATCATAAATCAGCAAAAGTATAGCTATAAAGCAATACCTATGGGTGAGAGACATAAAAATATTAATACTTAAAAAAAGGAAAAAAAACTCGAACTCACAGATACAGAGAACAGATTGATGGTTGCCAGGTGTTGGGCCAGGGGACGGCTAGGAGGTAGGAGAAATGGCTGAAGGTGGTCAAAAGGTACAGACTTCCACTTATAAAATAAATAAGTCATGGGGACATAACGTACAGCATGGTGACTATAGTTAATAGTACTCTGCTGCATATTTGAAGGTTGCTAAAAGAATAAATCTTAAAAATTCTCATCTCAAGAAAAAAAAATTGTAACTATGTGTGGTAATGGATGTTAACTGGATTAATTGTGTTGATCATTTTGCAATATATACTTACATTGAATCATGTTGTACACCCAAAACTAATATAATGTTATATGTCAATTATATCTCAGTAAAAAAATAATAGTTTTACTGCAAGATCCAGTTAATGAGACTTCAGGCTACAGAAATAATTGAGAGAAGAAAAAGTTTCATTTACAAAGAATATAACAGGTAGTCAGAAGTAAATTAAATGCCTCAAATGGAAGAATGTTAAATAAATTATGATATATCATACACTAACATGGTATATCATAGTTTATTTAACATTCACTGATGACTTGAATGAGAGAGACTACATAGCACTGAAATAAAGTAACAGTGTGAGACAAAAGCAGAACACAGAATTCCCACAGACTATTAGGTATACATAAATACAAGGTCAAAAAAGAAAATAGAAAATAAAAAGTTTATTATATCTTTGTGGTGGGGATTTAAAAAATTTTCCTAAAATGCAGTTTTTATTTTATCCATAAATATTTAATTGAGAAAAGGACAAGATGGCATTTACTAGACGTTGTATTTAGGAAAAACCATTAGGTAATAAAGCTAGGTTTTACTGGGAAGCATTTGTTGGGTGATGGAAAATAATACTCAGTGTTCAAAAACTGATATCTTTATTAAAAATTCATATGTAATCATCTTTATAGGTCTTCAAAAATAAAAGAGAGTCTCAGGTTTCTTGTATGCAACACTAGGGCACAAATAATTGTTTCCAGATTTGTTTTAGAAAAGAATCTATGAATGATGTTCAAAATGCTTCTGCTTCACTACCTTCTTCTCCACACTTATGTACATACTTTACATAATATTATTGAATAATTGTTTATAGCTTTCTTTGAATTACTTTAATTTTCAAATTTTATTATTTTATCATTATTTAAATGATAAATTTCAACATTATTGAGACTTATACTTTCTTTGAATATTTGTACACAAAGGATTTTCTCAATGTTAAGTAGCTAAAACATCTTTTAAATATGAGGTATAAAAAATATTTTATTTTAGTAGGAAATATAATTTTTCAAAATTAATATATAGGATCAAATTTAAACATTTAAAAAATTTCCTACTAAATTTCCTAATAAAATAGGGATATTTATAATAAGAATAAGATGTGGTTTCTGCCTTCAAGAGCAAAAAGGATAATATGATATAAAGTATTAGATTAATCCATATGAAATTGCTATTTTTGTAGATGAAAAAATATTGGCAATTCATATGATTCAATTTATAAAAAAAATCACCTAGTAGAGTTCCTGACCAATATGCAGTACAATAAATATTTGTTGAATGTAATTGGGTAGAGCTGCACTGTTCAATATGGTAGCCATTAGCCATATGTGGCTACTGAGCACCTGAAATGTGGATAGTGTGACTGAAAATTGAATTTTAAATTTTGTCTTATTTAATTTAAATGGAAAACTGATAATCTATAGTTTCTGGAAAATTTATGTTTATAACAATTTGGGTATTATATGAATTTATTTTCCAACTGAATATTTTACGATGTCTAAATGCAGATCAAGCATTTCCAATGAAAATATAGTGTCTGAGGTGAGATGCATTGTAAATGGAAAATACACACTAGATTTTGAAGGCAGTATGAAAAAACATTAAAATATCATAATTTTTATATTGATTACATGCTGACATGATATTTTGATGTATTGGGTTAAATTAAAATGTTATTAAAACTAATTTTCCTGTTTATTTTTACTTTCTATAATATGTTACCAGAAAATTACATATGTGGTTCACATTATATTTCTGTTGGGTAGCCCTAGTATAGAAGCTTGTGAAAATGATATGGAAAATAGTGTAGATAATAACTAAGACTTTGAAGAGGATGTGAGCATTTAACTTCAGGTGTATACAATGGACAAGTAGAGAAGAAAACAATATCCATGAACTCATCCAACCTAATTATTGTGTATGAAGGGATTGGGAGAGAGGATGAAGTACAGAGTAGGTGACATTTCAGAAAGAACCTTTTGTCTACAATGTGAAGGAGAAAGAAACAAAGTGCAGGTGCTGGAAACAGGGAGGCTACAAAGAACAGTACTAAGGGCTGATGAAGGCTGAACAAAGGTAAGAATGAGGATGGGGAAGTAAAATCACTGTTGAGAAGTAGGTAGGATGTAACATAAACAGGATTTGTTTATGAGAGAAGAGGATGAGAAAGGAAAAACAAGAATGCCAAGGTTTCTAGCTTTGGAGACTAAAGAAAAAGGAAAGCCAATATGTGAGGTAGGGAATACAACAGGAGAGCACATATCGGGGGGAATTTACTATTCCAAATGCCTGTGGGACCTCCAAAATTGTGGTGCTCAGAAGGCAGCTGGAAATACTGCTCTGCTGATAAGATGTGGAAATCACTGTTATAGAGGTAACAGGTAGAGACAGAAAATATGAGATGTTTCTAAGAAAATGGGTAGAGAGAAGAATACAAAAGAAAAATCCCTGTGAAACATTAATATTAATTTATTATCCAGTAGGACTTTTAAATGTAACTGTGCTTGTACTTATATAATAGTTGCCTAAATAGAACCAATAACCTGAATTGAAAAAAAATTGAAAACTGATTATCACTTTAATTCTTTTTGAATATTATAAATATTTATTAATAAATGTTAAATGCCTTTGCAGTTCTTAGATGAATCTAGTATAGGTTAAATAAATCTTTGCAGGAAACACTTCCATAATGATAGCATTTTTATTATAAAATGTATAAATCTAAATAACCTGTGATAGAATTATTTTTCTTTCTCTTTTATTTTTGAGGACTCTAGAATTTAATTTTAAATTAAATTTCATATTGAACATTATAAAAAATGTCATATGCCTGACTTTAAACTCAATGTAGGTACTGACATAAAAACTATTTAACTGTAAAATCATATATTTTTTGCATAAAAACTTGTCAGTAAACATTTTTAAATGGAATTATGTATCATGTCAACTATTTCTGGGCCCTGAAAAATTACATTTGTCATTTTTCTCATAATTAAAATAAATTTAGATACAGAAACTACTGTAAATCCTTGCTTAGAATTCACGAGGGAAAGTTTTTCTACTGAAAACCCGGCCATTATTTCACCTCATTTTTTATTAAGTGCTTTTTAATGTGAAATGGCATATAAAGTTACATTTTTTGTTAAACAGGAAGAAAAATGTTCCAACTGTCTTAAATGTAACAAACTGTTACAGTTTTCAGATTGTCTGGACAGTAACTGTCTAAATTTAGAATATGTCTAAATAAACAATTATTGAATTTGTTAACTTTAAATTAGTAAAAACACACAAACACAACTTACATTCATGATTCCTTGGAAGCCTGAATTTTTTCAACAAGACCCTAATATTCAGAAGTAGAAAAACAAAATAAAACATTTATTTCTGACATAACCTCAAAAGGTATTATTAATTTTAGAATAGGAATGGCATTACAGAATTTATATTGCTGAAAGTGTTAGGGATAAAATTAAAATTCTCATCAGTTTTCTGTTACAAGAGTCGTTAAATTTTTGTTTTAAAATAAGCATATGTGAAAAAAGTATGATACATGGAAACAAAAGACATTTGCAGTAAAGAGATTTATCAGAGAGAGTCCATGTATTTCTTTATGACATAGAGTAGCTCACAAAGAGAGGTTAGTGAGGGAATCTAAGTATTCACAGCACTCTTTTTAAACTTCCTTGGAAGTTTCTTACTCCTGGAAATGGAGGAATTTTCTGGATAGAGTAACAAATGACTGTTTTCCTATACATACCACTTTAACGTATGACAGAAAAATACTTTCAAATATCATCAATTAAAATGGAACATGACTTTTTTTAAAAAACTGGGAAATATATATTAAATTCTTACTTAAATATATTAAATATACTTTAGTATGTTAAATACTTGGATTATATTTCCATTAAGTTTATGGTAAATATACTGTAAAAAATAAGTTACATTACATAAAAATCAGAACAGAATGCCCTTGCTCTGAGGAAGCTGGCATAAAATAAAAATGGAGAAACCTATTTTATGTATAATAATAAAACCAAATTGCAAATTTTGAAGGGACCATATTTTATATTTTTATGCTAACTAGAGCAAATAACTTGTGTTAGTAGATGCTCAATAAAAACTGATCAAAACAACAAAAAAACTTGGTAAATAAAAGCATTAAAAATAACAGCTATATGTATATATACTGTTTTCTAACCTATAAAGAAAAGCATTAGAAATATGATACACACTTTTCTTAATTTCTTGTTTGATTTTTTTCTCTTAAAATATCAATTACAAACTTTCTATAATAATATAATTAGTGATTTGTTGGTATAAGTATAGTAGGTAAACAAATGAGTTGATGTGGGTTTAAATTACATGGAAGGAATTTTTTTGTTTTTCATTTCTGGGATCACCTACAAACAGGTTCTGACTCTAGAGGAAAAATTTTAGATTTGACAGAAGTAATCTTCAGCAGAGTCCTATTTTAATCTTAAAAGATTCATAGTCAAATGCTTATTGAAAAGGAAAATAGTAACATTTAAAAATATCATAATGAACCATGCAATTATCATCAGTGATGTGAACAGGGGAGATTTTTTGTTTTATTGTTACATTTCACCTTTGTACATAATGAAAATCTAAACATTGATTTTTTTCTTATTAAAAACAATAACATTCCAAACATGTAGAGGTGGTAGTATGCTTACCTCACTTTAATTTTGAAACGTCACTTAATTTGGGGGATGAAATAAAATATCCAAAACGATATTGACAAGCTACAACCATTTTACCTTTAAGTTCTCCCGACACCAAATTTCTTTAATCTTGCAGTACTCAGGCCATGAAAAAGGCAAAACATGTAATATACCAAGATGTTCCTTTGTGGAAGATCTTCATTACAATGTCACTTACCAGCATATATGTTTACAAAGTTCCCCTCCTTTCAGAAATATGGAACAATTACAAACATGAGGATTTCCTAGAGAAACCTTCAAAAGAAAAATGGAAAAATGCATACTTAAAAAAAAGTTCCAGTCAGTTTTTAGAGTTATAGAGTAAAATTAATAGATAATTGGATTAAAAGAGATTTCAAGAGATATTTTAGTTTAGGTGACTCCAAAAGGTTGAACATAAGTCTACTGGAACATCTTAATTCTTGATACAAGTCTAATTTTTCACTTCCTTTTCTTTGCCTTGTTCAACAAATTGCATTGTCAGCTAAGACTGTTTTTAAGAGACCTACATTTAGGCAAGTGAAAAGAAATCTAATTTTAAAAACTTGAAAAAAATCTATAAATTTTTAACTGAAAGGAAATTCTACTTTGCAGTGGAGCTAAAGACCTTTTGTAAAGTAGTTCTTCTGGGGTTTTTGTTTTGTGCGTTTCAGTTGGTGAGTTTATTTAATTTTATTCAAGAAAACATTTTATTCACCAAGTCTATACTGGCTTAAATTATTTATTAAATGCCCTAAGGGTTATAAAGTGAAAAAAGGACATCTGACATAAGCAGCATGACACTAAATTAAAAATTTTCAAGTCAACTCCAGGGAGGCAGAGTGGTGGCTGACTTTTGAGTGGTGAGAGCAAGATATGCGAATATGAAATATCTGTGGTCTTTAAGCAAAATTAAAGAGAATTTTTATTCATTAAAACATTTCCAAGGAATCACCATCTAAGCCATACTTTAAAAGGGTCTTGTTATAGCTTCAGACTGACTAAAAAGTAAAGAAAACCCGATTTTATTTATTTAGCAAATATATACGGCTTGTAAACAGATTGTACGATTTTCATTTCGTTTGAGTAACAGGGTTAGTGACTGCTAACGGATCTGAGAACGCACGTAAATGCAAACCATATATTCAGATAAAATGTCTCCCGTTTTTAAGTCCAGAGATCAAAGGCCATAATCTTAGGAGAGTTGGATGCAATTTGGAGTCCTAACCTCCAATAATGGAACTTTTCTAACAAATACTATTTCAATCTGCAATGTGCACATCTTTAGAGTCTGGAACACTCGCGGGTGGGGTTCGGCAGCAAGGGGCTACATACAAGGTGGGCCTGGGGGTACCGCGCGGGTCGGCCTGGCACGGAGCCGAGGCGGGTTGGGGGCGGTAGTTACTCGGAAATCCCTGTTTTCCGGCTCTTCCTCTCTCAGTAGAAAGGAGGTGGGGCCCATCTCTCGTAGGAGGTAGATGCTGCTGCTCAGCGCCTGGTCTTGTTGCCAGTTGAGGCGGTCGCTAAAGTGTCTTCGCCTTTCAGAGGCCTTACAGCCTCCGCGAAGCATCTTGTCTGGATAGGGGCGAAGGCAGCCCCTCCGCAAGGCTTTCAGAGTCTCCCGCCGGTCTCCATGACAACCGCGTGCCCGCTGGTTGCCTTGGAGACGGCGGTTGAGTCTCAGTGTCCCAGAGTGCCTTGCGCGGAGGTTTGTTTCCGCAGCTCACCCCCGCCTTCACTCCTTCCTGAAGCGACAGTCCTGACTGTAGAGTGTTTCTAATACTCAACTGGCTGATTTAAAAGCTGGTGGCCAAAGTCATCGCTGTCAGATCTCTCGCGTTCCTTCTGCTGGTTCCTCGCAGGCGGGGGCTTGTGAATTCTGTGTTAGGATAGTCGCGCAACCCCGTTACAGTTTGGGCTCTGGATGCTGAAATTATCCTGTGATGATTCATCATTTTTATCCAAAAGCCCAGAGTGACTGTTGACATTCAACAGTGTTCCACAAACATTTTCCGATTGCGTACTAGGTGCATAATCGGAATGAAGCGCTGGGGGAAGATCAATGATGTGGAAGACAGCATTTTAACCTGGGAAGTTAGACTCTTAAGTAGGGATGTGTGTGTTGGTGGGGGGATGGTCTTTAAACGAGGGGAGCATCTTTAAGTTGCATGTTTGTGTAGGGACGGGTGTTTGGGGTGGGGTGCGGAATCCACTGCCTCTATGCCCTCTAAATTTACAAATCCCAATTTAAGGAATAAGCTATGCAATGTTGACTCAATAGTTCAAATTGTCTATGAGCTTTGTTACTACGTTCTAGGGGGAGAGCTGTAATACAGTATGAGTCAAGTAAAGAAGCCATATTACTGGAATATCTCTTAAAGAAATTGAAATCAGGAAATAGCCAGTTGGTGGCGCAAACATAAAGATGGGGGATATTTGTCCCATTTTATCGTGGGAGGAACTCACAACTAGATTATGTCAAGAGCAGGAAGGAGAAAATGGCCAAAGGCCCCAGTATGAAAGAAGATGATGGAAATGGCAGCTTTCACATGTGAGACATCTGGATAAACAGCATCTAATCCTAGGTCTAAGGTTTTAACTTAACTAAATATTATCTCTACTCTCCTTTTTTTACTAATAACAACTAATGTACGTACTACCATACTGCCACTTTACCATCAATTTAATGGTGCTAGATGTTAAACTTTATGCATTAAGAAAAAACTTCATATTGAAACAAAAAAAACTTATAAATTGAATTAACTTAGTTTATTTATTAATACTTATAATTAAAAAACTCCAAATAAATGACAATCTACACTTTCTAAATGATAAGGTGAGTAAGGTTTCAGAGTGAAGGCACTTTATTCAACCACCATTCCCCTCTCTCTCCATATACACACATACATACATAATATATCTCCATATATATTACATATATTATGTATATAGTTATTTAAGAATTACCTTGAAGGGAACTTTAAGAAACAAACAATAGCAAATAATTGTTCAAATTATTTTTGTAAATAAATAAGTAAATTGTTTTACTTATTATAAGTAGGTAAAATACTTGCTACACACGTAACTGATAAACAGCATTCTCAAAAGATCGCATCTTTAAGACACAATTGTCATTATATCAACTGAATATAGGTTCATAAATTCTATTTTGGGGAATGATAAAAGTAACAGTATTCATACTTTTATGGAAATTAAAAAGAGAAAGCACAGGTTGCTAGACAGAACTTTAGCTGTAAGACATTTGTTTTTGTATCTCTGTTAAGACTTTAAAAACATTTTTATAGCCAGGTGGCTATCCCATATGTTTGCTTCATCTCTTAAGAGTGTGTGACAGGGGTAATATTTTGCAAATATTTAAGGGAATTGTTCCCCTCCAAGTTCCATTTTGGAGCATAATGCCCTAGGAAAGAGGGAAGTGGTTAGTGCTAGAAAGTCATTGATAAACTTTGAATTACATGAACTAAGTTTTAGGCCCTTTAGCAATACAATTTGGTTATAAAAGATGAATTAAAAATTATTATAGCTACAGATTAAGATATAAAAAACTGGGCTTAGAGTATTAGACCTGGGAATTGTATGAAAGAGAATGCCCTGAGGGGTTGGGAAGAAGAATAACAGAAGTCAGTGGAAAAAGTCAGCTGCCAGTCTCAACATGGGTGGGTATGTGTGTGTTGGGGTAAGAGTGGGAGTAGGTGGAGGGATGGATTGAAACAATGAGCTGGGTTTGGGAAGACTGAGAACATCTAGTGTGTGTGTGTGTGTGTGTGTGTGTGTATAGTAGTAGTAGTAGTAGTAGTATGCTTACTTCTGAAATAGTGTTAGGAAGGTACAGGCTAGTAGGAAACTTGAGTTTCTAGTTTAGTGCCCTAAAACACGATAAGCAATATGCAGAGGTGCCAGTGGAAGACAGGTAAATGAACTGGAGGTAATGCCCTGGTTCTCAAGGGGTAAAGATATATAATGAATATAGAAATTTGTGTTTACCCCTAGAGAATGGTCACAAAAGAAGGGCAGAATACTAGTGGATACAAAGAGGGTGCAGAACTCAATGACTTCAAGACTGGAAGGAAATAGAACCAAGGACTCTAGTAGGAGGAACCAACATGATACCTTCCATTAAAAAAAAAATCCAATAGGTCCAGCACAACTCAGTGATTACCAACAGGTGATCAACAGTGGCCACACTGCAGAAGTGACCAGCAAGAATCCAGGGGACATTGTATGGATTCAAGGTCTCCATCTTTCGTCATCAGACACAAGGTTACATAAACTTCACTTTCCTCAAACACTCACATACATTTGCGGAGAGAAATAGGTGATGGGTAGAAAACTGAAATGCTAAACATTTTATCCTTAATAGTGACCATAGTAGCCTTAACATTCCTCTCGCCTTGACTAAACTTCAGACAGATTTCTTCTGGACTTTAAGTCCCTGACCTCCCTTTTCTTAGAGCATTTCCTTTAGAAAACTTTCAATTGTAAATTCTTTCACTGCCCCTTTGAGATGCAGATTTTCTCACAGAATCTTGCCAGTTTTACAATCTAGTAATATCTTTCTCAAGAACCTGCTAGCCATCCCTTTGAAATAGAATCAAGAAAGATATTGCTCCTATCTCCAAGTTTTTGTGGCAGCGTGGAGCCTAACTTTGATAATCACCAAAGAGCAAACATAAATGGTCTAATCGCAGTGACCAATCTTATCCTTAAGGTCCTCCAGTACTTTCCAACTAGCTCACCAAAGGATTCAAAACTCCCACCTTTTGTTCCAGTATAGTTGAGCTCAATCTCTTTCCCCTGCTGTAATGTCTTGAATAGACTTCTTTGCCTGTTTACTCTGCCAGTGCAATTTTTCTTTGGCAATATATACCATTTATCTAAAAAGACTTTATTAAATTAGACTAAATGAGTTTATGAAGTTTTGCTTCCACCCCCCCCAATTAGGGGAGTAGTGGCTAGCAAGTGATTGGATCATTTATAGAGAGAACATCAATATTTTGCACATCCAAGTCTAATATAAATTTGCAACCAACTATGAGTGTGATTGATACTATTGTTTAAGATGAAAAACTGAGTAGTTAATGTCAGATCCTTTTCAATCTGAAGAGCTTATGAAAATAATAAAAAAAATAAAAAAGGTTTCAACCTCTGATATTAAAGTGAACTAGAGAGGACTGAGATAGGCAGAGTTTTAAGAATGACCCCAATGACCTTTGCCCTTGCACAATTCCCTCTCTTGTGAATATGTCACGTTATATGGCAAAAGAGATTTTGCACATGTAATTAAGGTTACTAATCAGTTGGCTGGGTTAATAAAAAGGAGATAATTTGGGTCATCCTAATCTAATCTCACAAATCCTTTAAAAGCAGAGTTTTCTTTGGTGGCAGAAGGAGAGGCCAGGATTAAAACGTGATTCTCTTGTTGGCCTTGAAGATGGAGGGGGCCATGTGATAAAGCAGTGGTGATGGTGGTGGTGGTGGGGGCTCTGGAAGAAGACAGCAACCTCTGACTAACAGCCAGAAAGGAAATGGTGACCTTAGACTTATAGCAACAAAGAACTGGGTTTTGCCAGCAAGCTTAATGAGGTTGAAATAAGATTCTTCCCCAGAGCTTCTAGATAAGACTACAGCCTAGCTGATACCTTGATTTTGGCCTTGTAATATCCTGAGCAGAGAACCTAGTCAGGCCTGCCTCAACTTCTGACCTATAGACCTATAAACTGATAAATGGGTGGTGTTTTAAGCCACTAAGTTTGTGGTCACTTTTTACACAGTAATAGAAAATGAACTGGCAAATTTCAACAAACTACCAGGATATATATGGATGGAAAGTACTGACTGGTGAAAAGGGGGATAAGTGAAGGTATGAACATGGAACAGTTTACTCCTTGTTATCTGCCAGTATTGGATTGGACAATAGAATCACTCTGGCTGATTCTAAGTATAAAGAAATTTATTATAGCATATAAGTTAGCTTACAGAATATTTAGAAAGACCACAGAATCAAGGTATGATCCCACTCTAAAGTGAGGCACTCAGGAAAACTGTTCACTCCATGAGATTTTTCCTTTGGAAATCCCTCGCAGTCACTCCAGAAGCTAAGGATTAGATATCAGTACTTCCACTATTATTGCTACAGAAAAACCAAAGGACTTTTTAACTGTGATTGCTAGTTGGGCTGGGTGGTCTCAAAAGCTTCTCTTCTGCCTTTCAAGTCTTGGCAGAAGCTAGTCATGTCTTTACAATCTAGAGGCCAAAAGAAAAAAAAAACTCAGAAATATGGAAAGGGGGTATTAACAAATTGGAGAGCTACCAAAATGGGTAAGAGGAGAGAGGTAAAAATGGTTTGGCCAGTCAAAAGTTACACTCGGAGAATAAGAAAGAGCTTTTCAGTATTAAAAATGATTGTCAAATAAAAAGTTCAATAGAAGTTTTGAAAGATGAAGTCAATAATCCAGAATATAAAGCAGAAAGGAAGCAAGATGATAAATATTAAAAAGAAAGAAAGAAAGAGGATTAATGTAAGGTGGACAAATTCAGACTATTAAGATTTCCAAAGGGCAGAATGAAGGTGAGAAAATTATCAGAGATTTACTAAAAGATATTTCCTAAAACAAAGGTGGAGAACTTACCTTCAAATGGAAAGACCTTATCAAGTGCTGAGTAAAAATGAATGAATAATGTTTTATATCATACCTAGATATTTGGCTAATAAATTTCAGAACATTGAAGAGAATGAGAAAAACCTGTTTATACTATGGGAAAAATAGGTACAAAAAGGCAAAAATTAGATAAACATCCAATTTTTCATTTACATCAGGGGATGCTAAAAGAGTGGGAGGAGTTCTGAGGGAAAATGACACCAACACTAGAACTTTATATCTAGCTGAGTTATCAAACAAATATAAGGACACATAGGATTTAGAAAGCTTATCTCCCATGCATGATTAATGAATAAGGCACTAGAGGATGTCTACCAGATAAACCAGGGTTGTTTAAATTTGTATTTATGTATTATTATTTTTTATTGTTTAATTTTATGCTTAAATGGTTTCTATTAATCATCACTTGTCCTTTTATATCCCAGCTTATTGTGTGATTCACCAATTACTCGGTACAATAGACCCTCTTGCCTTAATTAGCTTGAGTGAGTCTCTGCTTTTTTGTTACCAAATGAGGTAACTTTTTTTGTAAGTAAAATGAGGCTCTTCATTAACTTAGTGGTTATAGAAGAAAGAATGGGTCTCAAGCATAGAATCAAAATGCCTTAGAAACCAATGAGATATGGATGATAGCAAGAGGGAAGAGTCAAAGATGAGTCTCAAACCCTTGGGAGAGATAACACAGAAGAAAGAGTTGGGCAGAAAGATCTTGAGTCCAGATTTAAACATGTCAAGTACAGGTTTAAACGTTAAGACTGTAGTGCCTGTGGGACATTCAGTGAAGATGCATATTAAAAAGTTGGATACATTAGTTTGGACCCATCTTAATGCAATATTCTTTTTTCCCCCAGAAATAAGACTTAATTGTCATGAAACATTTTTATGTTGAATTATTTATAACTAAGGATTTTGACAATGATTTGATCTGCAAATTGACATAGTAAGAGTACATCAAACTAATATAGCAACATACCATTATTAATTAAGCTTTCATTCTTTTAAAATAATCATATTATTTTAATACATACTATTTGACCTTCTGTACTTTGAGCACAGAATTGTAATTCATAAAACTTGAATATTTTATTCACTTGATAGTATATTTCTTACTATAAGTCAATAAATTATAACTCTTTTTTATATAGGAGTCCTTTGTGAAATTTTTTGTTAGTGTGAACTAGTTGCCAAAGGACTGAGCAATTCTGAGCCACCAATAAAATTATGTTTCTAGAGGCACAAACTTGAGGAATCAGTCGTGAGCTTATGATGCCTCCAAGGTGATTCAGGTGTGGACGTGGACAGCTGGACTCTGTAAATATCATCTTTAGTTCTGTTGCACTGAAACACTTATAAACTGATACCTGTAATATATTTTGGCTTTCCTTCTCAGGGCCCTAAGTGGCAAAAAAAAAAAAAGAAAAAAAAATCTACTAGCTGAATACAATGCAAGCTTGCTGCTTGATAAATGAAACATATGACTCTCACTAAGCTACCTTCCAAAACCCCAGTGACATTATAGTAAAGGAATGTTTTAAAAGGAATGAACCCACAAGTACAAAAGGATGAGAGTGGACACAACAGCAACATAATTTTGGAAAATGGTAGCTGCCATAGCCAGCTGGTGACAGCTGTATATTGAACCTGTGTTGCAAAAAGTGAGAACCAGTCCAGTTTACCTTGAAGAATTCCAAAAGAGCCTAAGGATTAATGGGATCAACTACCCCTGGCAGTTGGAAGATGCAGTGGGATGATATTCTAAAATAAGAAAAATTGATTAAAAGCTGCTTAGGAAGGAGTTATATCCCCAGTTCCCCTTCCTTATTCTGAACATTCAGACAACTTCCTCCACCCAGGTAAATCAGCAGAGATTTATTCTCTGCAGGAGGTAAAACAGAAGGGATCTACATTGGGGGACCCCAAGAATAATCAAGGGTGGTAGTATCATACTGAAAAGAAAGGTATTAAGTAAGCATATATGTATTAGAGGCTGAATCCCAGCCCCTTACTCTATCCATAACTAGATCACTGTTGTCAGATATTTACTTTCCAAGAAGAAGGAAGGAAGAGTCTTCTCTAGGGAAACTTCCCCAAGATGAAAGACCTAAACATTGACCACAGGGGCTCCCCAGTGACAATGACATGGCCCAGCCAGATCACTTGCAGTGCTGATTACAGTCAGCAAGCCCCACCTGCACACTCAGAGTTTCAAACTGGGATTTTCCATCACCCATTCTTAAATATAAGCTGGTAACTAAGGATTAGAAACCTAAGGGAGACCTTTAACATAAAAGAGAGATCAAATAGATAAAAGCAAAAAACTTTGAGAAAGAAACCGAGACTCAGCAGAGAGAAGAAAACATGAAAAGTTTTGCACCATCTTTTCAGAGAGATAAGTCTATCGAAACCTTAAAAAAAAGAACAAAATGCTATCATTAAGAAAATTTAAGAAAACAAAAAAATAGCTTTTAGCAATTTAAAATATGACACAAGAGGATTGTAAGAAGTGAGGAAATTTACCCCCCAGAGAAAACAAACATAACAAAACAACAACAACAAGAAAACCCAACTAACCACCACCGCCACCACCAAAAAATGGAAGAGAATTTAAGTGAGAAAATAATACTGTAAGACAGTACAAGAGATGTAATACCTCATAAATAGAAATTCTAGAAAAAGACCAAAGAAAAGAAAGAAGAAAACATTAAACAAACGATACAAAATATTTGCTGGAACTGAAAGGCATGAATTAACTGATTGAAAAGAGCTTATAAAGTGTAAAAGCACATCTGCTGAGGTGGGTATATAGGTTGGGCACTGAATCACCCTAAGGGGGCACCCTATATACATAAATGGAGTTGTGCAATGCTGATATGTGTGCTGCATATGGTGGCCTTGATGCCTAGTACCAAGGCTCATGAATGTAAATTTTCATTATCCTGGAATCAGAGAGAAGATTTTACACTGTGTGTGTGTGTGTGTGTGTGTGTGTGTGAGAGAGAGAGAGAGAGAGAGAGAGGGGAGAGAGAGAGAGAGAGAGAGGAGAGAGAGAGAGAGAGAGAGAGGGAGAGAGAGAGAGAGAGAGAGGGAGAGAAGAAAGACTGAGAGAGAGAGAGCACATCTGACTAAAGATCTGGAATCAGAATTTTACTTTTCATCAACAACACTGAAACTATAAGACATGGACTTCAAAATTCTAAAGAAAAGTGATTTCAAACCTAGAGATCTATAACTAGCCATATCTAGTATTGTGCAGATAGGATAATAACATTTTCAGACATGCATGCAAGATTTTGGAATGTTTACCTTCCATCAATTTTTTTCTCCCTAAGGAAGCTACTGGAGCATATGCTCCAGCAAAACACAGAAGTAAACTAATAAAGAGAAAGACACACACTATTGGACATAGGAATTCTAACAGAAGATATTCATAGAGGGAATACCCAGGATAATAACTGCACAAGGAGTAGAAGAAAAACAGTCTAGAGCAGTTGAGGAAACATCAGATTTTTTTCAAAAAGATAAAACTGATAGAATATGTCATAGAATATGTGATGTGTCTAAAAGTTTTGAGAGGAGTTTTTGATATTATTTTCAGAGTTTCTAGTTAAATCAATGATAGGAACAGAAAATTAAGGAGTAAACTTTATCAGAACACTTATGTGCCACCTCAGGTTATCTTGGTCACAATTCTTTTGGTGGTTTTTGGGTAACTGTTTCCTTATGTGGGTCCAATCTGACAGCACCTCTTCTCCAGCCTTGGATTCCTCAGTCTGACCTATTGCTGTTAGGTATGAGATGTCCTTCAGGTGACCAACTGTCCTGGTTTGCCCAGATCTGAGAGGGGTGCCCAGGAAGCAGGACTTTCAACTCTAAACTGGGTAAAACCATGGGCAAGCCAGTATGACTGGGGCTTGGAAATGCTGGGAATTTAACATCTCTAGGGAGACTAATGGGAGACAGGAACTGGTGGATCAGTTGTTTCCCTGCCCTGGCTCCATACTCTCCTGAAATACAGACTCTGAAGATGGTCCTGCAAGATGGAGCAGTCAGCTGTGCTTGATATCAAGCAGAGATCAGTTTCAATAATTCATTTCCTCATATTTGCTTATACTATTTTCCTGCCCCTCTCTCCTTTCCTTTATTCCTGTGTTTCTGGGTTTTCACCCCCCAGTAAAATACTGGCATACAAGTTTCACCTTAGGCTTGATTTTCTAGGGAACCAGGCTTAGAGGCAAACCAACCAAACAACAAACCAACCAACCAACACTTCTTCAACAAATACTAGTTCTAAGAGTAAAAATATTGTACAGAAATGCAAAACATATTTGTAGTTTACTACATGGCTTTACTCTGATTAGCATTTACACATTCATGACACAGTATTTTAACACATCGAATAATGACCTAAATAAAAGTATACTGGAACTCTTTTGTGAGAATGAGAGGATGGTAAGGGTAACTGTGGTAGTGTAGGGGTGAGAAAAAGCTAAACCTTTAACTTCTATTAGTTAAAGTTAAAGCTTTACCTTTAACTTCCATTGTGGGAAGTAAATAGAAAAATTAAAAAGTCATTTGAAGATACAGACATAAACATAAAAAGAATCAACTAGTAAAATAACTTAAAATATTTGCCTCTGGGGAAGGAGAAATGGGATGTAGAGGGGTCAGAGGCTAATTTTTGTCTTAATAAACATTGATTCTTATAAATATATTCATCTAAACGGTTAAAATAAAAATAAAGAAAAATTCATGGCTACTTTTAAATAAATATAATTTTCACAGGATTTTGGTAAGGTATTATTATTTGAGATCCAATAGCATCTTTTTTTAATTGCTTTATTATTAAATTGGCCCCAAGGCCATATTGTCTTACGGCATATATTATATTTGTATCGGGTGTGTGTGTGTGTGTGTTGTTACTGCGTAGGTTAAAGTGTGAAAAGCTTAAAAACAGGTTTCTTGGCAGCCCTGAACTCCTGTTTTTATTCCACTAGGTGTCAGCATAGCATAGTGAATCTGAATGTTGCTGGGTGAACAATTATTAAATCATTGCTTGTTCATAAACATGTTTTTATTCATCTTTCTGAGAATGATGATATGAAATGTAGATTTAATAATGTAATCAGTTTGTGTGGTTATAATAATTATTGTCTACCCAAATGTTCATTTTTGTTTTTCCTATTCAAATTAATGTCAGCTGCTGGGGTGGTAATCTACATTAAGGGAATAGAAAAAGAAAGCAATCACACACAGGAATGACAGTCATGAGTATGCTTCCTGCATCTATATTTTGGGTTTTGTCAGTGGCTTTTTCCTTCAGCAGGTTATAAAAGACATTTGACCAATAGAGAAGATCAAAAATATGACATTTCCCCCTTCTGTTATCTAGTTTTTAAATATGCTTTAAAAGATATGAGCAATAATTGACTAGCTTAGTGTCATGCTGACTGGTAAACTTTCTTGTTAAGAGGATGTGTTGGGTAATTTATGAGTTAGGTATTTTTAACTTATTTTTTCCCCCTATGACTACCCAATGTAGCATCTCTGGTTTTGGCTTTATGTTGACTTCACCTTAATTCATATGAACATCAGTTTCATCTTACATTAAATAGTGAAGATGTGCCTTAGGTCATATCTTCAAGGGCCAGAAATAGCTTTATATTTGTGAAAGTTATTTCATATTGAGTTGTTTTCCTTAGTATGCAAAAACTGTCATTTTGCTTAATACAACTGTTACTACATTTTAGAGGAAAAAAATGACATGCTGAATTATTTTTCAAATAACAGTACATAGAAATGCATTAAAGTGCACCATTTTGGGCACTTGTTTTTAATGTGGTCAACACTGTAATAAGTTTTCAGCCACAGAAGGTAGGGGGGGGATCCTGTGGCAATGTATTCTGATTTTAATAAAGTATTATAAATCTCAATTAGTTAATTTTGGGTTATAAGCTTGTCATTTTTCTTTGAAAATTTTCCTTGAAATTCACAGGAATTTCCACTCCTTCCTGCTAGTTTTCCATAGTAAAAGACTTATTTTCAGTGTTAATTTACTCACAATATTGGTCAATTACATAATAAAAAGCCAATATCAAATGATGTGAACTATATAAATTTTAGGATATTAACTTATTCCATACCGTAGGGA